>NW_026943825.1:3548968-3603968 GCF_035594765.1 Anolis carolinensis
ATAATAATAATAATAATAAATACAGTAGAGTCTCGCTTATCCAACATTCTGGATTATCCAAAACATTTTTGTAGTCAATGTTTTCAATACATCGTGATATTTTGGTGCTAAATTCGTAAATACAGTAATTACAACATAACATTACTGCGCACTGAACTACTTTTTCTCTCAAATTTGTTGTATAATATGATGTTTTGGTGCTTAATTTGTAAAATCATAACCTAATTTGATGTTTAATAGGCTTTTCCTTAATCTCTCCTTATTATCCAACATATTTGCTTATCCAACGTTCTGCCGGCCCGTTTATGTTGGATAAGTGAGACTCTACTGTACAGGAAAATAATACATGTAATAATAAATAGAGTAAAATAATAAATGCAATAATATTAATAATAAGATCAGAGTGAAATTATAAATGTATTATTATTAATAATAAAAATAGAGTAAAATAAATGTAATAGTAGCAACAATAATAAAGAAAAATAATACATATAATAATACCAATAATCAAGAAAAATAATCAATGTACCATATATTCTCGAGTATAAACTGACCCAAATATAAGCCAACCAGGACCCTCACCCAAGTATAAGCCGAGGGAGGCTTTTTCAGTCTTAAAAAGAGGGCTAAAAAACTAGGCTTATACTCGAGTATATACAGTAGTTAACCCCCTTACCTATTTATTTATTTGTGTACATGTGCTGTTCGTATACAAACAAAATCCACAAACAAGGGATGCTGAGTGTGTTAAAAGCTCAATACTAGGGGATTCTTGTAGTCACCTGCACTGCAGTTTGGCTCTATTTGAACACCCAAGGTACAATGCTAAGGCGTCTTTGGAGTTCTAGTTTAACAAGGTCTTTAGTTTTCTCTGTCAAAGAGTGCAAACGACAACACCCAGGGCTCCATAGCACTGAGCCATGGAAGTTTAAGTGTCAAAATACAGTTCAAGTGGTGTCAAACTGCATCTATCATAGGGCTCATCTGTCACCTAGAAAAGACTATCAATACTACGGGAAAGATCGTTCAGGCCATGCAGGCAGAGATAGAATTGAATCAAATGGTTATGCAAAGCCACCTGGCCCTAGATTATCTATTGGCAGCGTGAGGAGGGTTCTGCAAAATGACTGGAAAATAATGCATGGTGAGATTAAACAAAATCACTGAAGAGGAATTATTGAATTTACAACAAATGATACAACACAACAGGGGTTGATTTCCCCTTCGATTGGCTTACTAACTGGCTACCTGCCATCCAATGGCTAAAAGATTTGTTTGTTATGCTTTGCTTTCTACGGCTGATTCTGGCCCTCAGATTGTTTTCTTAGAGTCAGATCAGGCAATACTGCATTACCGTGTGGATCTTGGGTCTCATTCCACGTTCACGTTTAAGTTTAGGTCCTTTGGGAAAGTCTGGTATTCATGTTCATGGATACCTGTTTTTAAGAAATCCCTGTATTCCTGGTTTTGGATTTATGATTCTCGCTTTTGGATTTATGCCTGTGTTTTGATTCCCGGCTTTTTCTTATACTATACTACTATTGAACAGAACTGTGCTGTTTGGATTATTGCCTCTTGAATGCCCTTTTCCCCCTTTGCTTTTTGGACATTGCTTTTCATATTACTTTTTTGTGTTTTGGCCTTTTTAGATTTGCTTTTCTCAATAAACTGTTTAATGTTACGGTTTTTGTGATATGTAGTGAAATGTTTAATCCATTGTTGCTGTATGAGTATGGATTTGTTCTGGCAAGCATTCCAGCAGTCAAGAGGTTAATTGCAGCGAGCCCTGATTGATGGCTAGAAGGGCAAAGGACCAAGACTTCCGTTTGTGCTACATGATGGGAAGATATGTCATAGACTGTGGAATGTGAGGAGGAGCTTCGGTGTACTGATAACAGACTCAGAGACACGGTAAAAACTCCATGATTTGTTCTTGCGGACGCAAGATGTGTCCAGACAGCTTTGGCTGTTAGCATTGTAAATATTACTGTAAATAAAGTCTTTAGTACCGCTGGGATCAGCAGAATAAGATCGACTGAACTGTCGTTCTTTGTCAGTGCTGCTTTGCCGTTGCTGAGTGGTCTGACGGATGAGTTAAGGTGAGACCTGACTCATCAATCAGTCAGGACACGGTTCCCTGACAGTTAATACTATTAGATTCCTGTGTGGGTTGAATGTAAAAGTGGATTCCAGGCTAGAGTACAATAATTGTAACCTAAGCCTCGGCATATCCAAGACTGACGGAGTTATCCTACTCGAGAACCCAGCTGAATAAAAAACCTGATTTTTTTCCACTCCAGAAAATTCAACGTTATCTTTGAACCACACAAACTGTTACTGGAAAACACCAGAAACCTTATTTGATGCTTTCTTTCCAGTCTGGCTTACTTTTCCGGTGCGGTTTCTCATCTTGGGGATCGACCTCCGGCTCCATCCGAACGGGACCCGAATCCGTCCCTAGAAAGGGAGGATAAGAAAAAAAGAAGAGAATATGAATTGAGGAAGAAGATGAATCCCTTAGGGATGTTTTTTTCTTAAAGGGAAATAAAAGAAGAAGGTCCAAGTCTGGAAAACAACTCCCCTTTGTTTTGAACCGGAGGGAGAGGCTTATGTTTCTTATTTAGGGTCAAGCCGGTCTTCCGGGGTCTTTCTGGTTTCATACTGTTAGAGATAAATAAATGGAAAAATTAGAACACTCCTCCTAAGGATGCAACCTCGCATCGCATTGGCCTTTTTAGCTGCAGCGCCACACTGTTGACTCCTGTTCAGTTTGTGGTCTCCTAAGAACCCAAGATCCCTTTCCCATGGACTGCTTCTGTTATCAAACAACACTACCCCCACCCCTAATAAAAAGGAATGTATAGTTAGGAATGTATAGTTAGGAATTTATAGTTTTCCAAGAGCAACAGAGGCCGGGCTTTATTGCAACAGCTGCAATAAATCTTATCAATTGGAAGGTTGGGAGTGAGTACCTTCAGCCCAGCTCACTGCCCATCTAGCAGATCGAAAACGGATGTGAGTAGATAAATAGGTACCGCTTAAGGTGGGAGATACTGTATATACTCGAGCATAAGCCTAATTTTTCAGCCCTTTTTTAGGACTGGAAAAAAACCTCTTTGGCTTATACTCGGGTGAGCGTCCTGGTGGGCTTATATTCAGGTCGGCTTATACTCAAGTATATATGGTATATTTATTATTTTTCTCTATTATTATTGGTATTGTTACATTTATTATTTCACTCTATTAATTATTATTATTACATTTATTATTTTACTCTATTAATTATTATTAATTACATTTATTATTTTACTCTATTAATTATTATTAAATTTATTATTTTACTCTATTAATTATTATTACATTTATTATTTTACTCTATTAATTATTATTAAATTTATTATTTTACTCTATTTTTATTATTATTGATACATACATTATTTTACTGAATTTATTATTGTTATTATTACATTTATTATTTCACTCTGTTATTATTGAAAGGATACATAAGCACAATTACATTGAAGATGAAAATAATGATTTAATCAGAGTTGGATAGTCATATCTTAAATTACAGTTTGATGTAAAGATTCAAAAACATTGAAACTACAGTAGAGTCTCACTTATCCAACATAAACGGGCCGGCAGAACGTTGGATAAGCGAAAATGTTGGATAATAAGGAGGGATCAAGGAAAAGCCTTTTAAATGTCAAATTAGGTTATTATTTTATATATTTATTTATTATTTATTACAATATTTATATCCCACCCTTCTCACCCAATAGGGGACTCAGGGCGGCTTACAATAAAACACATACAGTAGAGTCTCGCTTATCCAACGTAAACGGACTGGCAGAATGTTGGATAAGCGAATATGTTGGATAATAAGAAGGCATTAAGGAAAAGGCTATTAAACATTAAATTAGGTTATGATTTTACAAATTAAGCACCAAAACATCATGTTATACAACAAATTTGACAGAAAAAGTAGTTCAATACATAGTAATGCTATGTAGTAAATACAGTAGAGTCTCACTTATCCAAGGTTCTGGATTATCCAACGCATTTTTGTAGTCATTGTTTTCAATATATCATGATATTTTGGTGCTAAATTCGTAAATACAGTAATTACTACATAGCATTACTGCGTATTGAACTACTTTTTCTGTAAAATTTGTTGTATAACATGATGTTCTGGTGCTTAATTTGTAAAATCATAACCTAATTTGATGTGTACTAGGCTTTTCCTTAATCCCTCCTTATTATCCAACATATTCGCTTATCCAACATTCTGCCGGCCCGTTTATGTTGGATAAGTGAGACTCTACTGTACTGTATTTACGAATTTAGCACCAAAATATCATGATGTATTGAAAACACTGACTACAAAAATGTGTTAGATAATCCAGAACGTTGGATAAGCGAGTGTTGGATAAGTGAGACTCTACTGTATATAAAATTGTACAATACAGTAGAGTCTCACTTATCCAACATAAATGGGCTGGCAGAACGTTGGATAAGTGAGTATGTTGGATAATAAGGAGAGATTAAGGAGAAGCCTATTAAACATCAAATTAGGTTATGATTTTACAAATTAAGCACCAAAACATCATGTTATACAACAAATTTGAGAGAAAAAGTAATTCAATACGCAGTACTGCTCTGTAGTAATTACTGTATTTACAAATTTAGCACCAAAATATCACGATGTATTGAAAACATTGACTACAAAAATGCGTTGGATAATCCAGAACATTGGATAAGTGAGACTCTACTGTACATTGTGAATCAATTAAAAAGTTATTAAATTACATCAGACATTCATAAAAAACACTTATAAAATACAGATGGGCATGTTTGAGACTGGGTCTGTCAATTTTGCAAATTAAGTACCAAAACATCATGTTTTATATATAACAAATCGACGGAAAACGCAGTTCAGTACACCGTAATGTTATGCAGTAATTACTGTATTTACGAATTTAGCACTGACTACAAAAACATTGACTACTAAAAGGCAGACTGCGGTTGGATAATACACAACGTTGTGTAAGTGAAGGTTGGACAAGCGAGACTCTACTGTAATATAATTATATTGTAGGCACATATAATATTGACAATATTATAATGTAATACAATATAATAATAACAACAACACACTATTGTAGTTGTATTTTTATATGCCATGTAATATTACTCTACTGTACTGGGTTGTTGTGTGTTTTCCGAGCTGTCTGGCCATGTTCCAGAAGCATTCTCTCCTGACGTTTCGCCCACATCTATGGCAGGCATCCTCAGAGGTTGTGCGGCATATTGGAAAAAACTAAGCAAGGAAGGTTTATCTATCTGTGGAAAGTCCAGGGTGGGAGAAGGAACTCTTTGTCTGTTGGAGGCCAGTGTGAATGTTCTGATTAGCATTAATGGCCTTGCAAGCTTCATTCCTGCCTGGGGGAATCCTTTGTTCCTCAGAACAAAGGATTGTGGATGATCTGCTTTGATAATCTGGATTCTATGGCAGTCTAATTTCCTCTATCCCATGCAGCCCATCTGCCCAGGCTCAGGAGGGCAGCAAACTACATCTCCCATCATGCCCCACGGCGGAAGGGGCGGGGCCTAGGCCTGGGCATGACTCAGCCGCCATTGAGACTCCAACTGACAGGAGACACTGAAGGCTACACATCCCAACAGGGAAATGGGGTGCCTAGTGTTGTTTTTTGGGGGGTTTCTCCTCAAAAAAACTCGCCTCTGGGGGGACGCCGGCCCGGAGGGCGTGAAGACTCCATTTATCAACCGCTGACTAAAACCGCGCAGGCGCATTAGCAGCCCTTTCCGCTGGCCTTCTCCTCGGCGCATGCGCGCGTGGGAGAGGAGTCCGCGCACGCGCATTAGCCCCCCTCCTTTTCATTCCTCACAAGAGACCAAATTGTACGGCCCGTTGTCTCTCTCAACCTATCGTGCTGGAGAGGAAGGCGGGGCCGTTGCGAGGGGTTACGTTCTCCTATTGGTGCAGAGCGCGAGGGAGAGGCCTCTGATTGGCGGAGGGCCCCAGCGGGCGTGGTAGGCTGCGCGAGGCGCGGTGAAACGGCGCTTTCCCATCTCCTCCTCCTTTCTCGGCTCCAGAAGGTTCCGCGGCGGCTTCTTTTCTCGCCTCGCCGCGAAGATGCTGGGCCAGCGCCCCGTCCTGGTGCTCAGTGAGTCCGGGGAGACCCAGGGAGGAGGAAGGGAGGGAAGAAAACCCCCTCTGGGTCTATTTTCCCTGACGCGTGTCTTTTTTTTTTTTGCACGTGTGAATGCCTCTTTAAGCCGGGCAGGGGATTTCCAATGGCTCAGGAGGAGTTTCCTCACTCAGGGGGTCCTCAAGCTTTTGAATTCTCCACCCTTGCTCCGAAATATGGATCAGAACTTCAGTTACGCCTTGTCGGTCTCCCATCCAAGGGCTCACCATGGCCGGCCCTGCTTAACAGCCAAGATCAGGCAGGATTTGGTGTTTTGGGGGGCATTTAGGCCTCGAAAAAACAGTTGAGGAGAGAAAATGAGGGAAATACTTGAACTCTTTTGCCTTTTCTGGGGGCAAGAGGTTCCAAAAATACAGTAGAGTCTCACTTATCCAACGTTCTGGATTATCCAACGCATTTTTGGAGTCAATGTTTTCAATATATAGGGATATTTTGGTGCTAAATTCATAAATACAGTAATTACTAGATAGCATTACTGCATATAGAACTACAGTAAAGTCTCACTTATCCAACACTCGCTTATCCAACATTCTGGATTATCCAACGCATTTTTGGAGTCAATGTTTTCAATATATCGTGATATTTTGGTGCTAAATTCGTAAATACAGTAATTACTACATAGCATTACTGCATATAGAACTACAGTAGAGTCTCACTTATCCAACACTCGCTTATCCAACATTCTGGATTATCCAACGCATTTTTGGAGACAACGTTTTCAATATACAGTAGAGTCTCACTTCTCCAAGCCTCGCTTATCCAAGCCTCTGGATAATCCAAGCCATTTTTGTAGTCAATGTTTTCAATATATCATAATATTTTGGTGCTAAATTAGTAAATACAGTAATTACAACATAACATTACTGTGTACTGAACTACTTTTTCTGCCGAATTTGTTGTATAACATGATGTTTTGGTGCTTAATTTGTAAAATCATAACCTAATTTGATGTTTAATAGGCTTTTCCTTAATCACTCCTTATTATCCAAGATATTCGCTTATCCAAGCTTCTGCCAGCCCGTTTAGCTTGGATAAGTGAGACTCTACTGTATAGTGATATTTTGGTGCTAAATTCATAAAAACAGTAATTACTACATAGCATTACTTCATATAGAACTACTTTTTCTGCCAAATTTGTTGTCTAACATGATGTTTTGGTGCTTCATTTGTAAAATCATAACCTAATTTGATGTTTAATAGGCTTTTCCTTAATGCCTCCTTATTATCCAACATATTCGCTTATCCAACATTCTGCCAGCCCATTTATGTTGGATAAGTGAGACTCTACTGTATTGAAAATATTAGGTATAACATGACTTTCAGGCTCATATACAGTAGAGTCTCACTTATCCAACATTCGCTTATCCAACGTTCTGGATTATCCAACACAGTTTGCCTTTTAGTAGTCAGTGTTTTTGTAGTCTATAAACTATATTGCAATATAGTCGTATAATATAATATATTGTATGTACAGTAGAGTCTCATCCAATTTAAACGGGCCGGCAGAACGTTGGATAAGCAAATATCTTGGACAATAAGGAGAGATTAAGGAAAACCCTATTAAACATCAAATTAGGTTATGATTTCACAAATTAAGCACCAAAACATCATGTTATACAACAAATTTGATAGAAAAAGTAGTTCAATACACAATAATGTTATGTTGTAATTACTGTATTTACGAATTTAGCACCAAAATATCACGATATATTGAAAACATTGACTACAAAAATGGCTTGGATAATCCAGAAGCTTGGATAAACGAGGCTTGGATAAGTGAGACTCTACTGTACAACAAATTTGACAGAAAAAGTAGTTCAATACGCAGCAATGCTATGTAGTAATTACTGTATTTACGAATTTAGCACCAAAATATCACGATGTTTTGGAAACATTGACTACAAAAATGCCTTGGATAATCCAGAACGTTGGATAAGTGAGACTCTACTGTATTGAAAATATTAGGTATAACATGACTTTCAGGCTCATATACAGTAGAGTCTCACTTATCCAACATTCGCTTATCCAACGTTCTGGATTATCCAACACAGTCTGCCTTTTAGTAGTTAGTGTTTTTGTAGTCAGTCTTTTCAATACATTGTGATGTTTTGGTGCTAAATTTGTAAATACAGTAATTAAAGTAGAGTCTCACTTCTCCAACATTGGTATTGTTATTATGATTATGTTATTATGTTTATTATTTATTATGTTTATTTATACTTGGATAAGTCCCCAATGGTGGTATTATTATTATTATTATTATGTTTGTTGTCATTATTATGTTTATTTATACTTAGAGGGGTCCCCCATTGGTGGTATTATTATTACTATGTTTGTTGTTGTTATTATTATTGTTAAGTTTATTTATACTTGGAGAGGTCCCCCAATGGTGGTATTATTATGTTTGTTGTTATTATTATTATTATTATTATTATTATTTATATCCTGCTTTTCTCTACACAAGGAGGCCCCAAGCAGCTATCTGTTATTATTATTACTACTATTTATGTATTGTCAGAGGCTTTCATGACCGGAATCTCTGGTTTGCTGTGAGTTTTCTGGACTGTGTGGTCATGTTCCAGAAGCATTCTCTCCTGACATTTTGCCCACATCTATGACAGGCATGCACAGAGGTTGTGAGGTCTGTTGGAAACTAGACAAGTGAAGTTTACATATCTGTGGAATGTCCAGAGTGGGAGAAAGAACTCTTGTCTGTTGGAGATTCAACCACTGTGCTAAACGGAGGCTCGGTTTTTTCTTCCTATATCTAAAAAGTATTTTTTTTCTCTCTCTCGTCCTGCTGATTGTATTCTTCTTTCTCCTTGTGCCTCCCTTTCATTCATAAAGGCAGAATCAGAGGGAGATTTGAAATGATTTATGGGAGGAGACAGAGAGAAAGAGCAGAGGAAATTGCCTAATATGGATGTCAGATTCCTAAAATGGAACAACACGTGTTTGTGACAGATAAAGATGTTAGTAGGGAAGATTTTAAATAAGCAAAGTGGGTTTTTTTTAAGGACGGCAGAGTTTTTCAAATTCAGCTTTCTTTGCAGGCATAAATATTAAGATGAATAAGCCAAGGGTTATGTTTCCCATAGAGCCTTCTTCCATTTGAATGAAACAAGGCGGGAGTAGGAAGAGCAACCCAACACATAAGTGTTTCCTTTTATTTGCTGGAAAAGAATGTATCAGACTTTAGATCAATCGTCCTTTTTCCCTCAGGTCAGAACACAAAGCGCGAGTCTGGAAGAAAAGTCCAGTCCGGAAACATTAATGCTGCTAAGGTACGCTTTCCTTTAAAATGTCTTGTTGTTGTTGTTGTTAATAATAATAAGAACAACTTTATTTGTATATTTCTATCTCCTCAAAGGGACTCAGGGTGGTTTCCAACATGTAAGGCAAACATTCAATTGCTGGAAAGAAAATCATATAGACAATACATCGAAATAGACACATTCAATGATATAACACAACCTAATTAACTTAACAATTAAAATATCATCCTAAAATACCAAAAAGCTTTTAAAATACACTAAAAGTAAAAATAAAATATTAAAAACTCAATTATTATGTTATTAAATATTATGTTTATGAATATCCTGCTTTTTCTCTCCATAAGGAGACTCAAAGCAGCTATCGATGATGATGATGATTATTATTATTATTATTATTCTGCTTTCTTCCATAAGATGACTCAAAGCAGCTATCTATAATAATAATAATTACATTATTATTATTACGTTTATACCCTGCTTTTCTCTCCATAAGGAGACTCAAAGCAGTTATTTATTATTATTATTATTATTATTATTATTACTACTACTACTATTGTTATGACTATTATTTATACCCTGCTTTTCTCTCCATAAGGAGACTCAAAACAGTTATCTGTTATCATTATTATTATTATTATTATTTATATTCCACTTTTTCTCTCCATAATGAGACTCAAAGCAGCTATCTATTATACCTTCTTTTGCAGTAGGCGGTTTCTTAAGTTAAGCTTTAAAAGTCAAGTTAAGCTTTCCCTTATGATGATCTCCTTTTCCTTGCAGACCATTGCTGATATTATCCGAACATGTTTAGGACCAAGGGCCATGATGAAGGTGAGTGACCACTTTTGTTGCTTCCTTAGACTTTGATTCTTCTTGCGTTTCAGTCTAATAATAATAATAAATAACAGAAATAATCCCAAATCCAATGTAGATGCTGTTGGACCCCATGGGCGGGATTGTCATGACCAACGATGGCAACGCGATCCTCAGGGAAGTAAGTTTGGCTCACTGTTTTTTTATGGTTATTTAGTTTGGGTTTAATGTTGACATTCCCATGTTTTTAATTGTAATATTTAAAGTATGTTATGTACCTTGAGTCCCAGTTTTGGAGAGACAACTGCTGTATTTAAGTACAGTTGCTTGTCTTATTATTACAATAATAATAATAAAGTTTTTAGTTTAATGTGGGTTTAACATTGACATTCTCATGTATTTAATTGTAGTATTTAATGCATGTGATGTACAGTGAATTATATAATATTATTATTATATTTTATATAATAATAATAATAAGGTTTTTAGTTTAATTTCGGTTTAATGTTGGCATTCCTATGTTTTTAGTTGTAATATTTAAATACCGTATATACTCGAGTATAAGCTGACCCGAATATAAGCTGAGGCACCTAATTTTACCACAAAAAAACTGGGAAAACATTGACTCCAGTATAAGCCAAGGGTGGTAAATTTCAAAAATAAAAATAGATACCAATAAAATTACATTAATTGAGGCATCGGTAGGTTAAATGTTTGAATATTTACATAAAGCTCAAATTTAAGATTAGCCTGTTCAACTCTGATCAAATCATTATTCTCATCTTCTTCAATGTAAATGTGCTTATGTATCCTTTTAATAATAATAGAGTAAAATAATAAATGCAATAATAATAAGATCAGAGTGAAATAATACATGTATTAATAATAATAATAGAGTAAAATAAATGTAATAGTAATAGCAACAATAACAGAGAAAAATAATAAATGTAATAATACCAATAATAAATGTACCATATATTTTCAAGTATAAGCTGACCCAAATATAAGCCAACCAGGACCCTCACCCGAGTATAAGCTGAGGCGGGTTTTTTCAGTCTTAGAAAAGGGGCTGAAAAACTAGGCTTATACTCGAGTATATACAGTACATGATGTTCCGTAAGTTCTTGAGGGGCAGTGGCTGGATAGAAATAATATAATATAATATTTCATCGCTTTTTCCTTCCAGATCCAAGTCCAACATCCAGCTGCCAAGTCCATGATCGAAATCAGCCGCACTCAGGACGAAGAGGTGGGAGACGGGACCACGTCTGTCATTATCCTTGGTAAGATGGGGCTTTTCGTAATGACCACTGTCCTTTTTTCTATCTGTTTGTTTTTAAATTACTGCTAATAAATCTTTTCTATTTGCTCTCCAGCCGGAGAGATGTTGTCCGTCGCGGAGCATTTCCTGGAGCAACAGATGCACCCCACGGTGATCATCAGTGCCTACAGAAAGGCCTTGGATGACATGATCAGCGCCCTGAAAAAGATCAGGTAAGCAGCAGAAAGAGAGGGACTGCCTTTGTTGTTGTGTGCCTTCAAGACATTGCCAACTTACAGTGACCCCAAAGGGACCATATCCAGCCGTAGATGAGATTCCTTCCTTGCAGGAAAATCCAGAGTAGACGCCTGAGCCATTGTCAGTCGGAAAGACAACACTAATTGTAATGGTATTATAGGTATATTATATCATTATATGTAATTATTAAATATATTATTATATTTGTATGATGGCTTTTCTCTCTAAAAAGAGACCCAAACTCCATGAAACAGTGCCTCCCTTGGTATAGCCTAACATAAATCTGCTGCACTTCAAAATTATTTTATAATGTAATATTATAATATTTTATATTTATTTAATGCAGTAGTCTCTCACTTATCCAACAGTCCCTTATCCAACGTTCTGGATTATCCAACGCATTTTTGTAGTCAATGTTTTCAATACATCGTGATATTTTGGTGCTAAATTCGTAAATACAATAATTACTACATAACATTACTATGTATTGAAATACTTTTTCTGTCAAATTTGTTGTCTAACATGATGTTTTGGTGCTTAATTTGTAAAATCATAACCTAATTTGATGTTTAATAGGCCTTTCCTTAATCTCTCCTTATTATCCAACATATTCATTTATCCAACATTCTGCTGGCCCGTTTACGTTGGATAAGCGAGACTCTACTGTATAATTATTAATAATTCTAGTAATTATTATAGTTGTATTAATAACTGTGAGATACAAATATACCATATATACTATATATCACCATATATAGAATATAATGTATACATACTATATACAGTAGAGTCTCGCTTATCCAACATAAACGGGCCGGCAGAACGTTGGATAAGCAAATATGTTGGATAATAAGGAGAGATTAAAAAATGCTTCTTAAACATCAAATTAGGTTATGATTTTACAAATTAAGCACCAAAACATCTTGTTATACAACAAATTTGACAGAAAAAGTAGTTCAATATGCAGTAATTACTGTATTTACAAATTTAGCACCAAAATATCAGGATGTATTGAAAACATTGACTACAAAAATGCACTGGATAATCCAGAATGTTGGATAAGCAAATGTTGGATAAGTGAGACTCCACTATATATGTATATATATATTATTTATAATATAGATATATAAAATATTAGATGTTATGAAGTATTAATTATATATTTGTATAATATTTGTAATTTAGTCCCATTTTACCAAACCTGTTATTTAATCAAGCTTTATTTGTGTTTTAATTTTTTTTAGTATCTATTCGTCTTGTGATTTTTTTTGTCTTTTATTTTTGACTAGCTTGGGTACCCGGTATTGCCGGGTACCCAAGTTATTAGAAGAAGCCATTAGAAGTTACCCGGCTATTAGAAGAAGCCATTTTTTTATTTTACAAAATGCATAAGGCTGTGAGTGAACTACAACTCACATTATGCCATGTCACATTTTTATGCCGCTTCTCTCTCAAAAGAGACTCAAAGCGGCGAAGATCCATCAAACGGTGCCTCTCGTGGTATAGAATAGCTCCATGTAATTATAATATTTTTGAAACTTGATGGCAGGTGTTAAAAGCCTTTTAAGAAAGATATATATGAGAGGGCAATTCCCAGCATCCTCTGGAAGGGGATTCGCGACAGCTCAGTAATTTTCAGATACATTTTGGTCCGTAGATTTATGCCAATTGGGAGTGTGGGTGAAGTTTTATTATCTCCTGAATTCCCCGCTTTTTGCCCCTTGGCGTCCGCAGCACTCCCGTTGACGTAAACAACCGCGAGGCCATGCTCAAGATCATCCACAGCGCCATCGGCACCAAGGCCATCAGCCACTGGTCCAGCCTGGCCTGCAGCATCGCCCTCGATGCGGTCAAGACGGTGGAGTTCGAGGAGAACGGCCGGAAGGAGATCGACATCAAGAAATACGCCAAAGTGGAAAAGGTACAGCAGCGAGGGTCTGATTTTGCAGGGCAAAGACTTGAACAAAGGAATGGAGGGAGCGGTGCTCTTTTCTTGATCTTCAAAAATATTGCTTGGATCATCATTATTGGTTGCCATTTCGAGAGAGATCTCAGATAGGCTCCTTATCAGGCATAACAGCCTAATAACACATTCAAGGGACATCAATTATAAACAGCCATAAATCCAGTTCAAAGTAGATAATATAAGATTATAAATGGGTTATATATTGAGTCTACACTGCCATATAATCCAGTTCAAATCAGATAATCTGTATTTTATAGGCAGTGTGGAAGAGGCCTAAAAGTGAGGCCTAACTCTGCCTGTCCCCTGGGCTGAGTGGGTTGCTAGGAGACCAAGTGGGCGGAGCTTAGCCTTCTAACTGTCAGCAAGTGGATAAAAACAAATATTCCTCTCCCTCTAATAAGGACTTTATTTTTATTTCTTTTTGTTGTCGGAACCTAGGGGCAAGGATGGTGGATTGTGCTGCCAAATTTCTAGGTTCTGGGGCTTGTACTTTTGTTGTTTAGCGGCTTGGGGGGACACCATTACTCATATATATATATAGATAGATATACACTCATACATATGTACAGTATACATATATACAATATAATTTACAATAATATATACCGGTAATAATAATAATAATAATAATAATAATAATAATAATAAAACTTTATTTATATACCGCCCTATCTCCCGGATGGGACTCAGGGTGGTTTACAGTCATAAAAGCAACACAAACATAATATATTGTATATGTTTATAATAATAATAATAATATATTATAATTATATATAATTATATTATATTATAATATAATAATAATACAATACTAATAATACAATATCATAATATTAATTATATATTATATATTACATGTAATATTACTAATAATATTACAATATATTGATATAGTACAATATAGTACCGTATATACTCGAGTATAAGCCGACCCGAATATAAGCCGAGGCACCTAATTTTACCACAAAAACTGGGAAAACTTATTGACTCGAGTATAAGACGAGGGTGAGAAATGCAGCAGCTACGGGTCAATTTCAAAAATAAAATAGATATTAATAAAATCGCATTATTTGAGGCACCAGTAGGTTAAATGTTTTTGAATATTTATATAAAACTGTAATTTAAGATAATAAGAAGACTTTAATAAGATAAGACCGTCCAACTCTGAATACCTATATACTCAAGTATAAGCAGACCTGAATAGAAGCCAGCCAGGATTCTCGCTCGAGTATAAGCCGAGGGGAGCTTTTTCAGCTCTAAAAAAGGGCTGAAAAACTAGGCTTATACTTGAGTATATACAGTAATTTATTGTCAGTATTGTGCTATGCTAATAATATAATATTGTATGGTGAGAAGGGCGGGATATAAATGTAGTAAATAAATAAATAAAAATATATATTTCCTCCCAAAAGATTCCTGGCGGGATCATTGAGGATTCGAGCGTCCTGCGCGGCGTCATGATCAACAAGGACATCACCCACCCACGGATGCGCCGCACCATCAAGAACCCCCGCATCGTCTTGCTGGACTGTTCGCTGGAGTACAAGAAAGGCGAGAGTCAGGTAGGCCACTCTTTGCAGGGCCCAACGGCCACTCAAGAGCCGGCGTTTTTCATAGACACCTCCTAAGTCATGTGGCCAGCAGAAGCGGTACATACTGATCTACTCAAATTTACATGTTTTTGAACTACCCTGTTTCCCCTAAAATAAGACATCCCCAGAAAATAAGACCTAGTAGAGGTTTTGGTGAATTGCTAAATATAAGGCCTCCCCCGAAAGTAAGACCTAGCAAAGTTTTTGTTTGGAAGCATGTCCGCCGAACAGAACAACAGAACATGCAAGCCTCTGGATTATCCAAGCCATTTTTGTAGTCAATGTTTTCAATATATCGTGATATTTTGATGCTAAATTCATAAATACAGTAATTACAACATAACATTACTGTGTATTGAACTACTTTTTCTGTCAAATGTGTTGTATAACATGATGTTTTGGTGCTTAATTTGTAAATTCATCACCTAATTTGATGTTTAATAGGCTTTTTCTTAATCCCTCCTTATTATCCAAGATATTCGCTTATCCAAGCTTCTGCCGGCCCGTTTAGCTTGGATAAGTGAGACTCTTCTATATATATGTTTAACAAATATTTCAGGGGAAAATGCTTTCATAAGATTAATGAATATATATTTTTCTTCTTCCTGACTTGCAAGGGTATCTTTCTCTTTTCAAAACATTCCCTTGATTCCCTTACCCAGTCTACTTTTACAATCTCTCCGTTTTAATCCATGTTTTTATTAGTTCTTGTTTTTTATTGGCTAATGTTTAATTTTTTTAATTGTGCATGTTTTTGTCTATTGCTGTGTTTTATACTGCTATTGTTTTTATTCGGGCTTGGCCCCATGTAAGCCGCCCTGAGTCCCCTTTGGGGAGATAGAGGCGGGGTATAAAAATAAAGTTATTATATTATTATTATTATTGATTAAGAGCGAGGGAGGCTTTGCAAAAGAAAACACACTAATAAGGGAGGAGAAGAGAGAAATAGATCTCATATTGCAAGCAATAAATATAAGGGCTGAAAAACTCAGCTTATCTTCGAGTATATACGATACATATTTTCACTTTCATTATGTGTATAGATCTGCTGATACATTTCAAAATAAAAATAGATAGCAATAAAATTACATGAATTAAAAAGGGCTGAAAAACTTGAGTATATATGGTAATCTGCTATACCAATCAAACTGGAAATATAGCTCAATGTGTTTGTATATTTCTCTCATTTAGACTGATGTCGAGATTACTCGTGAGGAGGACTTTGCTCGCATCCTGCAGATGGAGGAGGAGTTCATCCAGCAGATGTGCGAAAACTTGATCCGAGTGAAGCCGGACCTCATCATCACCGAAAAGGGGATCTCAGGTAGGTCACGTTGTTGGTATGTTTTGTAGGGGCACACCTTAAATTCCCTTTATGCATTTTGGACTCATTTTGTGACGCTTTCTGATTCCAGACCTAGCCCAGCATTTTCTGATGAGAGCCAACATCACCGCCATCCGGCGCGTGAGGAAGACTGACAATAACCGGATTGCAAGGTCAGTAATAATAATAATAATAATAATTTTATTTCTTACCTGTCTCTCATCGTGGCTCGAGGCGAGTTACAGCATAATTAAAACACACAAACATTGTAACATTCTATAAGTACACATTAAAATGCATTTCTATAGAAGATACATATTAAAATGTATTTCCATAATAATAATAATAATAATAATAATTTTAATTTTTATCCGCCTCTCATCATGGCTCGAGGCTAGTTACAGCATAATTAAAACACATAAACATAGTAACATTCTATAAGTACACATTAAAATGAATTTCTATAGAAGATATATATTAAAATGTATTTTAATAATAATAATAATAATAATAATAGTTTTCTTACCCGCCTTTCGTGGCTCCAGGTGAGTTACAGAATAATTAAAACACATAAACATTGTAAAAATTCTATAAATGCACATATTAAAATACATTTCTATAGAAGATACATATTAAAACATATTTCCATAATAATAAAATTTTTAATTTTTATCCGCCTCGCGTCATGGCTCGAGGCTAGTTACAGCATAATTAAAACACATAAACATTGTAACATTCTATAAGTACACATTAAAATGAATTTCTATAGAAGATACATATTAAAATGTATTTCCATAATAATAATAATAATAATTATTATTATTATTTTCTTACCTGCCTTTCGTGTCTCCAGGCGAGTTGCAGAATAATTAAAACACAAACATTGTAAAAATTCTATAAATGCATATATTAAAATACATTTCTATAGAAGATACATATTAAAACATATTTCCATAATAATAATTTTAATTTTTATCCGCCTTTCATCATGGCTCGAGGCTAGTTACAGCATAATTAAAACACATAAACATTGTAACATTCTATAAGTATACATTAAAATGCATTTCTATAGAAGATACATATTAAAATGTATTTCAATAATAATAATAATAATAATAATAATAATTGTTATTATGGAAATACGTTTTAATATGTATCTTCTATAGAAATGCATTATTATTATTATTATTATTATTTTACTTCTTACCCGCCTCTCGTGGCTCCAGGTGAGTTACAGAATAATTAAAACACATAAACATTGAATAATAATAATAATAATAATAATAATAATAATAATAATAATAATAATTTTACTTCTTACCCGCCTCTCGTGGCTTCAGGTGAGTTACAGAATAATTAAAACACATAAACCTTGAATAATAATAATAATAATTTTACTTCTTACCCGCCTCTCGTGGCACCAGGCGAGTTACAGAATAATTAAAACACATAAACATTGTAAGAATTCTATAAATGCACATATTTATTTATTTACTACATTTATATCCCGCTCTTCTCACCCCGAAGGGGACTCAGAGTGGCTTACAAATCAAATGTACATAAAATTATAATATTAGCATAGCAGAATATAAGCATTACTTTACTATATTGTACTATAGCATTCTATGGTAATATTATCAGTAATATTACATCTAATATATATAATATATACAGTAGAGTCTCATTTATCCAACACTCGCTTATTAAAACATATTTCTATAAAAGATACATATTAAAACGTATTTCTGTAAAATCCATATTAAAATGCATTGGATGAGTTTACGGTGAACTGGGAGGTGTATTGTATGGAATCATAGAGTAGAAAGAGACCCCAAAGGCCATCCAGTGCAACCCCCTTCTGCTATAAAGGAAGGCACCATCCAAGCCCTCCCGACAGATGGCCATCCGGCCTCTGCTTAACAAATCCTAGAGTTAGAAGAGACTCCACTCCAACCCCACTGGCAGGAAGACACAATCAAAGCATCCCTGACAGATGGCCATCCATCTTCTGTGGAGCAATGGTGGAGCTTCAGTGCCAGAGGGGGGTTTCCGTTTCGTTTGCAGAGCTTGTGGGGCTCGCATTGTCAGCCGCACCGACGAGTTGCGCGAAGAGGATGTCGGGACCGGAGCCGGAGTCTTTGAAGTGAAGAAGATCGGGGACGAATACTTCACCTTCATCACCGACTGCAAGGAGCCCAAGGCTTGCACCATCCTGCTCCGGGGTGCCAGCAAGGAGATCCTAGCGGTGAGTCCGGCAAGAGGGTTGTTGTTATTAATATTATTATTATAAATAGAATCCTAGATTCAGAAGAGACCCCAAGGGGCCATCCAGTCCAACCCCCTTTATTCTGCCAGGCAGGAAGACACAATCAAAGCCCTCCTGACAGATGGCCATCCAGTCTCTGCTATAATTTATAAATATATATTATATTGTATATACATTTAATATTGATAATAATATAACGTAATACAATATTATACTAATAATAATACAATATAATACAGTAGAGTCTCAGTTATCCAAGACTCGCTTATCCAAGGTTCTGGATTATCCAAGGCATTTTTGTAGTCAATGTTTTCAATATATCGTGATATTTTGGTGCTAAATTGGTAAATACAGTAATTACAACATAACATTATTGCGTATTGAACTACTTTTTCTGTCAAATTTGTTGTATAACATGACGTTTTGGTGCTTAATTTGTAAGCATCTGTATTTTAGAATGTGTTTTATGAATGTCTGATGTAAGTTAATAATTTAAACTTTTATAGTGCATTCTACAATTTTTATATATGTGTTTTATTGTAAGCCGCCCTGAGTCCCCTGTTGGGTGAGAAGAGCGGGATATAAATATTGTAATAAATAAAATAAATAAATTCATAACCTAATTTGATGTTTAATAAGCTTTTTCTTAATCCCTCCTTATTATCCAAGATATTCGCTTATCCAAGCTTCTGCCGGCCCGTTTAGCTTGGATAAGTGAGACTCTACTGTACTATTAAATATATATTATATATTAAATGTAATATTACTGATAATATTACCATATAATGATATAGTACAATATAGTAATTTAATGCTTATATTGTGCTATGCTAATATTATATTGTATGTACATTTGATTTGTAAGCCGCTCTGAGTCCCCTTCGGGGTGAGAAGAGCGGGTTATAAATGTAGTAAATAAATAATAATATAATCATCATCATCACAGAAAATCCCGTGAGCTTCCTCGTGAATCCTTTGCTCAGTCTTCTCCTTCTGCCCCCCTTCTTTCTCCCTGTTTTGGCAGGAAGTGGAGCGCAACCTCCAGGATGCCATGCAGGTTTGCCGCAACGTCCTGATCGACCCGCAGCTGGTGCCGGGGGGCGGGGCTTCCGAGATGGCGGTGGCCCACTATCTGACGGAGAAGTCGAAGGTCATGACCGGCGTGGAGCAGTGGCCCTACCGCGCCGTGGCCCAGGCCCTGGAGGTCATCCCCAGGACGCTCATCCAGAACTGCGGCGCCAGCACCATCCGCACGCTGACCTCCTTGCGGGTAAGCAAGCCGCCCTCTTCGGAGTGAGAAGTTGGAGGGAGGGCCCAAGTTTGCCCATGCCTGGCCTAGTGTGTCTCACTTTTCCAGAAGGGTGCATCATGATGATAATGATGATGGTGTCTGGGAAGCAGGCCGGTGGATTTGGGGTGAAATCACAGCTTTCGGGCACTCATTGTGAATGTGTCTTGCAGGCCAAACACACCCAGGAAGGCAGCCAGACCTGGGGAGTCAATGGGGAGACGGGTGCCTTGGCCGACATGAAGGAGCTGGGCATCTGGGAGCCTCTGTCCGTCAAGCTGCAAACCTACAAGACGGCCGTGGAGGTAAGCAAAGAAGCTCGGTTCTAGGGAAGCCAACATTCAAATCTCCCCAAAAGACTTCTTTCTCCGAAGCCCCCCAAAGGCTTCTTTCTCCAAAGCCCCCAAAAGACTTCCTTCTTTGAAACCCCCCAAAGACTTTTCTTCGAAACCCCCCAAAGGCTTCTTTCTCCGAAGCCCCCAAAAGACTTTTTTCTCCAAAGCCCCCAAAAGACTTTTTTCAAAGCCCCCAAAAGGCTTCTTTCTTCGAAGCCCCCAAAAGACTTCTTTCTTCGAAACCCCCAAAAGGCTTCTTTCTCCAAAGCCCCCAAAAGGCTTCACTCTCTGAAGCCCCCAAAAGACCTATTTCTTCTAAGGCAGAAAGCAAGAGGGGAATCAATTTTTCTGAATTGGATGCCTCACCTCCTTTTCCTTTATTTATTTACAGTACAGTAGAGTCTCACTTATCCAAGCTAAATGGGCCGGCAGAAGCTTGGATAAGCGAATATCTTGGATAATAAGGAGGGATTAAAGAAAAGCCTATTAAACATCAAATTAGGTTATGATTTTACAAATTAAGCACCAAAACATCCTGCTTTACAACAAATTTGACAGAAAAAGTAGTTCAAGATGTGGTAATGTTATGTTGTAATTACTGTATTTACGAATTTAGCACCAAAATATCACGATATATTGAAAACATTGACTACAAAAATGTGTTGGATAATCCAGAACGTTGGATAAGTGAGACTCTACTGTAATAATATTAATTATATATTACATGTTAAACTAGCTTTGCCCAGCCACGTGTTGCTGTGGCTTATGGGAATCCTTTGTTTGCCAGGTGGAATAGCAGTGAATAGCCTTGCAGTCTCAAAGCCTGGCCGTTTTCTGGAGCAGCTCGAGCTTTTTGTTGTATGAACATAGAAGCATGGATGAGGGGTTGTGCTGCCAAGTTTAGTGTTTCTGGGAGGTGTAGTTTTGTTGTTTTGTCCTAGGCCGAAATTTCATTACCCTTTCTTATATATAGATAATATTACCATATAATGATATAGTACAATATAGTAATTTAATGCTTATATTGTGCTATGCCAGTAATATATTGTATGTTCATTTGATTTGTAAGCCGCTCTGAGTCCCCTTTATTTACAGTATTTATATACTTACAGTATTATAGTATTTATATATTTATATACTTTGGGGTGAGAAGAGCGGGATATAAATGTAGCAAATAAATAAATAACATAGAACCCTAGAGGTGGAAGAGACCCCAAGGGCCATCCTGTTTAACTCTTTTCTGCCAAGCAGGAAGACGTCATTAAATCCCTCCCAACAGATGGCCATCCAACTTCTGCTATAATAACCATGATCACAAAAAAGCCATAAATATGGAGGGATGACGGTAGTGCATCAGAGGAGTATCAGATGCGAATCCTACCTCTCTCACACATTGTTGTATTTCCACGCTTTCTTCTCTGCAGACGGCTGTCCTCCTCCTGCGCATTGACGACATAGTTTCGGGCCATAAGAAGAAAGGGGATGATCAGAACAAGCCGGCGGGAGCCCCTGACGCAGCCCAGGATTAACAGCGCCACGAATTTTCAGCATGAGTTTCCGGTCAACGGACGATGGAAGCACAGGCTCCTGCTTTCCGTTTCCGTCCCCGGTTGAAGGCGCTGTCAGAGCCCACGTTGTTTGAAAGTTGGCAGGAGAGCAGGACGAAAAGGAGGAGAAAACCCGACGAGGCGTTAGTTAGCTCCCCCTTCGGTTACGAGACCCCGGACGCGTTAACTTAAAAGCGTATACTGTAGCTTCTTTGTGGCTTTATTAATAAAAAAGGAAATCACATTCATACGTGGGTGGCTCTTGCTTTCTCTCCTCTGCGGCCGCTGTCAGTCCGTGTGCTGGTCTTTGAGCATCAGTGCATTCCCATGTGTTTTTACTAAAGCTAGGAATGGGAAACGGTGGCTTTCCAGATTGTGTTTTGATTCTAACGCCCGTCATACCTGGGCAGTGTGGAGGGTGGGAGCTGTAGTTCAGAGGAGGTCAAAACAGGTACAGTGTTCCCTCACTTATTGCAGGAGTTATGTTCCAGAAACACCCGTAATAACTGAAAATCCGCAAAGTAGGGATGCTATATTTATTTTAATCTTTATACATTATTTTAGTAGTTAGATACTATTTTAAGTCTTTATCTTTTTTATTATTATTTTATTTATAATTTTACCTATACAGTAGAGTCTCACTTATCCAACACTCGCTTATCCAAGGTTCTGGATTATCCAAGCCATTTTTGTAGTCAATGTTTTCAATATATCATGATATTTTGGTGCTAAATTCGTAAATACAGTAATTACAACCTAAGATTACTGCATATTGAACTACTTTTTCTGTCAAATTTGTTGTATAGCATGTTTTGGTGCTTAATTTGTAAAATCATTAACTAATTTGATGTTTAATAGGCTTTTCCTTAATCTCTCCTTATTATCCAACATATTCACTTATCCAACATTCTGCCAGCCCGTTTATGTTGGATAAGCGAGACTCTACTGTACATAAAAATGAAGAAAAAGCGTATAGAAGAGAAAAAAACAACACAAAAGAAAGAAAAAAAAAAAAAACATAACCCTATATCCACTTCCAGCTCCTCTGCATTGCTATGTAAAACATCATATAAACATTATTCGACAAGTCTTCATATAAACCTGAAGTCTAAGAGTTCCTGTTAGCGAAAACCACAAAATTTCTATGCTACTTCTTGACAAATATTGTCTCAGTTTGTTCCAATCAGTCCGTTGCCTTGGCGAAATGCTCAGTGATATTTTTTGTGTTAATAAATCCCTATTTTTGATGTCGATTAATTTCAGCAGCCATTTTTCTGTTGTGGGCATTTCTTGTGATTTCCATACTTTAGCAACACAAATCCTGGCCGCAGTAATCATATACCCTGTTTCCCCGAAAATAAGACATCCCCAGAAAATAAGACCTAGTAGAGGTTTTGCTGAATTGCTAAATATAAGGCCTCCCCCAAAAGTAAGACCTAGCAAAGTTTTTGTTTGGAAGCATGCCCGGCGCCCGCCAAACAAAACACCAGAACTTGCAGGATCGGTAAATGTACATACCAGTTGTACATGGAAATAATATATTAAAATGTTATATTATTTATATTTATACAGTAGTAACAAGAAATTCTTGACAGGAGTCATAGTTTGTCTGGTTTGGTTATGTTGGTTTGTGATGACAACTACTGTACAGTATATAACAAATGTTCATTTTTTTGTTCAACAATAATGTTTTCTTCATGGAAAAATAAGACATCCCCTAAAAATAAGACCTAGCACATCTTTGGGAGCAAAAAATAATATAAGACACTGTCTTATTTTCGGGGAAACACGGTATATAAAGAGTCTTTCCGCATTTGAGTTCATTTGAAAGTCAACCATGCCTAATAAGAAATATTCTGGCTTTGTATTAAATTGGATTTGCAGTATTTTCTCCATTTCTCTTTTTATATCCTGCCAAAACTTGTTTATTTTTCTACATCCCCACCACATATGCATGAAGTCTCCATTATGTTTCCAGCATTTTCCATCTCTTTTTCCTTTGCTAAACTTTGCAAGCCTTTCCGGGGTAAGGTACCATCTATAAAAGACCTTGTACCAATTCTCCCTGAGTTCTGTTGCATATATAAGCTTTTGGTTCTTTTTCCATGTCTTTTCCCAATCTAGTAACATGATCGTATGTCCGATTTCTCTAATTTTAAGTCTTTATCAACCAATGGTGTGTTGCTAAATCGCCGCCTACTCTTCCCATTGCCGCTTGGGCTCCTTTTCTCTCCTTTATAATAATCTATATATATAAAAGAGTAATGAAATTTCGGCCTAGGTCAAAACAACAAAACTACACATCCCAGAAACACTAAACTTGGCAGCACAACCCCTCATCCATGCCTCTACGTTCATACAACAAAAAGAAAAGAAAAATAAAGTCCTAATTAGAGGGAGAGGAAGAATTGTTTTTATCCAATTGCTGCCAGTTAGAAGGCTAAGCTCCGCCCACTTGATCTCCTAGCAACCCACTCAGCCCAGGGGACAGGAAGAGTTAGGCCTCACTTAGGCTCTTGCACACTGCCTATAAAATACAGATTATCTGATTTTAACTGGATTAGATGGCAGTGTAGACTCAAGGCCCTTCCACACAGCTATATAACCCATTTATAATGGACTTAATGTAAGGTAAAACCTTTACCCTTTACCTTAACTACCACCAATTCCTCAATCCTTTATTTCCCATACCAACATACTTCGCCACAGAAATGCATAGCCGGCCACAGCTAGTAAATAATAAAATAATAAAACTTTATTTATACCCCGCCACCATCTCCGCAACGGGGACTCGGGGCGGCTTACATGGGGCCATGCCCAGAACAATACAATATAAACAGCATATAAAAGAACAACACATCACAACACAGTGAACAATACAATAAATAATATACATTACAATGCAAAATCAAGGAAACAATAAAAACAAGGGCGGGCCACATGAACATTAAGTTAAAACTCCTTCCTCACTTCTTTAGGCTGTAAATTGTAAGCTGCAGTTGTAAGTTGTAGTTCTACATCCAGAGCTCACTATGAATCCAAACAATGATGGATCTGGACCAAACTTGGCATGCAGACCCGATAGGCCCACATTGACATGCAAAAAATTACTGGCAGTCTTTGGGGAAAATTCACCTTGATTTGGGGAGTTGTAGTTTATTTATTTATTTATTTACTACATTTATATCCTGCCCTTCTCACCCCGAAGGGGACTCAGAGCAGCTTAAAAATTAAATTTACATACAATTTTATATTATTAGCATAGCACAATACTGGCAATAAATTACTATATTGTACTATATCAATATATTGTAATATTATTATTAAAATTACATGTAATATATAATATATAATTAATATTATTATATTGTATTATTAGTATTATATTATATTACAGAATAGTATTATTAATATTACATGCATATACAATATATTATACTATTATATTATATTATACTATTTATATCCCACCCTTCTCACCCCGAAGGGGACTCAGAGCGGCTTACAAATTAAATTTACATACAATTTTATATTATTAGCATAGCACAATACTGGCAATAAATTACTATATTGTACTATATCAATATATTGTAATATTATTATTAAAATTACATGTAATATATAATATATAATTAATATTATTATATTGTATTATTCGTATTATATTATATTACAAAATATTATTATTAATATTATATGCATATACAATATATTATACTATTATATTATATTACTAGCTGTGCCCGGCCACGCGTTGCTGTGGCAAAGTGGTGGTGGTATTGGTTAAAAATTGTTGTGTAATTTTTATTTGACGTTATTTGCATTTTTTATTAATTTTATTGTAAGTTATATTTTTATTTATTATATTTTATTATTTTCTTGTATTATTTTTGGTTATTTTCTGTTATTATAGTATTTTATTGTATTAATTTTTTTAGTGTTTTTAATTATTTTTTATTGGGTTGCTAGGAGACCAAGTTGGAGGAGCTTAGCCTTCTAACTGGCAGCAATTGGATAAAAGCAATTATTCCTCTCTCTCAAATTAGGACTTTATTTTTCTTTTCTTTTTGTTGTATCAACCTAGAGGCATGGATGATGGGTTGTGTTGTCAAATTTCGAGGTTGGGGGGCTTGTAGTTTTGTTCTTTTGTGGGTCGCCATGATGCCATCACTCTTTTATATATATAGATTACAAAATAATATTATTAATATTATATGCATATATAATATATTATACTATTATATTATATTATACTATTTATATCCCGCCCTTCTCACCCCGAAGGGGACTCAGAGCAGCTTAAAAATTAAATTTACATACAATTTTATATTATTAGCATAGCACAATACTGGCAATAAATTACTATATTGTACTATATCAATATATTGTAATATTATTATTAAAATTACATGTAATATATAATATATAATTAATATTATTATATTGTATTATTCGTATTATATTATATTACAGAATAATATTATTAATATTATATGCATATACAATATATTATACTATTATATTATACTATTTATATCCCACCCTTCTCACCCCGAAGGGGACTCAGAGCAGCTTAAAAATTAAATTTACATACAATTTTATATTATTAGCATAGCACAATACTGGCAATAAATTACTATATTGTACTATATCAATATATTGTAATATTATTATTAAAATTACATGTAATATATAATATATAATTAATATTATTATATTGTATTATTCGTATTATATTATATTACAGAATAATATTATTAATATTATATGCATATACAATATATTATACTATTATATTATACTATTTATATCCCGCCCTTCTCACCCCGAAGGGGACTCAGAGCAGCTTAAAAATTAAATTTACATACAATTTTATATTATTAGCATAGCACAATACTGGCAATAAATTACTATATTGTACTATATAGATATATTGTAATATTATATTCTACATCCAAAGCTCACTATGAATCCAAACAATGATGGATCTGGACCAAACTTGGCATGCAGACCCGATAGGCCCATATTTGAATACTGGTGGGTTTTGAGGGGAATTGGCCTGGACATTTTGGAGTTGTAGGTCCTGGGATGTATAGTTCACCTGCAATCCAGGAGCACTGAGAACTCCACCAAAGATAGAATTGGCCCAAACTAGGCCCACATTTGAATGCTGGTGGGTTTTGAGGGGAATTGGCCTGGACATTTTGGAGTTGTAGGTCCTGGGATGTATAGTTCACCTGCAATCCAGGAGCACTGAGAACTCCACCAAAGATAGAATTGGCCCAAACTAGGCCCACATTTGAATACTGGTGGGTTTTCAGGGGAATTGGCCTGGACATTTTGGAGTTGTAGGTCCTGGGATGTATAGTTCACCTGCAATCCAGGAGCACTGAGAACTCCACCAAAGATAGAATTGGCCCAAACTAGGCCCACATTTGAATGCTGGTGGGTTTTGAGGGGAATTGGCCTGGACATTTTGGAGTTGTAGGTCCTGGGATGTATAGTTCACCTGCAATCCAGGAGCACTGAGAACTCCACCAAAGATAGAATTGGCCCAAACTAGGCCCACATTTGAATACTGGTGGGTTTTGAGGGGAATTGGCCTGGACATTTTGGAGTTGTAGGTCCTGGGATGTATAGTTCACCTGCAATCAAGGAGCACTGAGAACTCCACCAAAGATAGAATTGGCCCAAACTAGGCCCACATTTGAATGCTGGTGGGTTTTCAGGGGAATTGGCCTGGACATTTTGGAGTTGTAGGTCCTGGGATGTATAGTTCACCTGCAATCAAGGAGCACTGAGAACTCCACCAAAGATAGAATTGGCCCAAACTAGGCCCACATTTGAATGCTGGTGGGTTTTCAGGGGAATTGGCCTGGACATTTTGGAGTTGTAGGTCCTGGGATGTATAGTTCACCTGCAATCCAGGAGCACTGAGAACTCCACCAAAGATAGAATTGGCCCAAACTAGGCCCACATTTGAATACTGGTGGGTTTTCAGGGGAATTGGCCTGGACATTTTGGAGTTGTAGGTCCTGGGATGTATAGTTCACCTGCAATCCAGGAGCACTGAGAACTCCACCAAAGATAGAATTGGCCCAAACTAGGCCCACATTTGAATACTGGTGGGTTTTGAGGGGAATTGGCCTGGACATTTTGGAGTTGTAGGTCCTGGGATGTATAGTTCACCTGCAATCAAGGAGCACTGAGAACTCCACCAAAGATAGAATTGGCCCAAACTAGGCCCACATTTGAATACTGGTGGGTTTTGAGGGGAATTGGCCTGGACATTTTGGAGTTGTAGGTCCTGGGATGTATAGTTCACCTGCAATCCAGGAGCACTGAGAACTCCACCAAAGATAGAATTGGCCCAAACTAGGCCCACATTTGAATACTGGTGGGTTTTGAGGGGAATTGGCCTGGACATTTTGGAGTTGTAGGTCCTGGGATGTATAGTTCACCTGCAATCCAGGAGCACTGAGAACTCCACCAAAGATAGAATTGGCCCAAACTAGGCCCACATTTGAATACTGGTGGGTTTTCAGGGGAATTGGCCTGGACATTTTGGAGTTGTAGGTCCTGGGATGTATAGTTCACCTGCAATCCAGGAGCACTGAGAACTCCACCAAAGATAGAATTGGCCCAAACTAGGCCCACATTTGAATACTGGTGGGTTTTGAGGGGAATTGGCCTGGACATTTTGGAGTTGTAGGTCCTGGGATGTATAGTTCACCTGCAATCCAGGAGCACTGAGAACTCCACCAAAGATAGAATTGGCCCAAACTAGGCCCACATTTGAATACTGGTGGGTTTTCAGGGGAATTGGCCTGGACATTTTGGAGTTGTAGGTCCTGGGATGTATAGTTCACCTGCAATCCAGGAGCACTGAGAACTCCACCAAAGATAGAATTGGCCCAAACTAGGCCCACATTTGAATACTGGTGGGTTTTGAGGGGAATTGGCCTGGACATTTTGGAGTTGTAGGTCCTGGGATGTATAGTTCACCTGCAATCCAGGAGCACTGAGAACTCCACCAAAGATAGAATTGGCCCAAACTAGGCCCACATTTGAATACTGGTGGGTTTTCAGGGGAATTGGCCTGGACATTTTGGAGTTGTAGGTCCTGGGATGTATAGTTCACCTGCAATCCAGGAGCACTGAGAACTCCACCAAAGATAGAATTGGCCCAAACTAGGCCCACATTTGAATACTGGTGGGTTTTGAGGGGAATTGGCCTGGACATTTTGGAGTTGTAGGTCCTGGGATGTATAGTTCACCTGCAATCAAGGAGCACTGAGAACTCCACCAAAGATAGAATTGGCCCAAACTAGGCCCACATTTGAATGCGGTTGGGTTTTGAGGGGAATTGGCCTGGACATTTTGGAGTTGTAGGTCCTGGGATGTATAGTTCACCTGCAATCAAGGAGCACTGAGAACTCCACCAAAGATAGAATTGGCCCAAACTAGGCCCACATTTGAATGCGGTTGGGTTTTCAGGGGAATTGGCCTGGACATTTTGGAGTTGTAGGTCCTGGGATGTATAGTTCACCTGCAATCAAGGAGCACTGAGAACTCCACCAAAGATGGAATTGGCCCAAACTAGGCCCACATTTGAATACTGGTGGGTTTTGAGGGGAATTGGCCTGGACATTTTGGAGTTGTAGGTCCTGGGATGTATAGTTCACCTGCAATCAAGGAGCACTGAGAACTCCACCAAAGATAGAATTGGCCCAAACTAGGCCCACATTTGAATGCGGTTGGGTTTTGAGGGGAATTGGCCTGGACATTTTGGAGTTGTAGGTCCTGGGATGTATAGTTCACCTGCAATCAAGGAGCACTGAGAACTCCACCAAAGATAGAATTGGCCCAAACTAGGCCCACATTTGAATGCGGTTGGGTTTTCAGGGGAATTGGCCTGGACATTTTGGAGTTGTAGGTCCTGGGATGTATAGTTCACCTGCAATCAAGGAGCACTGAGAACTCCACCAAAGATAGAATTGGCCCAAACTAGGCCCACATTTGAATGCGGTTGGGTTTTCAGGGGAATTGGCCTGGACATTTTGGAGTTGTAGGTCCTGGGATGTATAGTTCACCTGCAATCCAGGAGCACTGAGAACTCCACCAAAGATAGAATTGGCCCAAACTAGGCCCACATTTGAATGCGGTTGGGTTTTCAGGGGAATTGGCCTGGACATTTTGGAGTTGTAGGTCCTGGGATGTATAGTTCACCTGCAATCCAGGAGCACTGAGAACTCCACCAAAGATAGAATTGGCCCAAACTAGGCCCACATTTGAATGCTGGTGGGTTTTCAGGGGAATTGGCCTGGACATTTTGGAGTTGTAGGTCCTGGGATGTATAGTTCACCTGCAATCCAGGAGCACTGAGAACTCCACCAAAGATAGAATTGGCCCAAACTAGGCCCACATTTGAATGCTGGTGGGTTTTCAGGGGAATTGGCCTGGACATTTTGGAGTTGTAGGTCCTGGGATGTATAGTTCATCTACAATCAATGAGCACTGAGAACTCCACCAAAGATGGAATTGGACCAAACTAGGCCCACATTTGAATGCGGTTGGGTTTTGAGGGGAATTGGCCTGGACATTTTGGAGTTGTAGGTCCTGGGATGTATAGTTCATCTACAATCAAGGAGCACTGAGAACTCCACCAAAGATGGAATTGGACCAAACTAGGCCCACATTTGAATGCGGTTGGGTTTTGAGGGGAATTGGCCTGGACATTTTGGAGTTGTAAGTCCTGGGATGTATAGTTCACCTGCAATCAAGGAGCACTGAGAACTCCACCAAAGATAGAATTGGACCAAACTAGGCCCACATTTGAATGCGGTTGGGTTTTGAGGGGAATTGGCCTGGACATTTTGGAGTTGTAGGTCCTGGGATGTATAGTTCACCTGCAATCCAGGAGCACTGAGAACTCCACCAAAGATAGAATTGGCCCAAACTAGGCCCACATTTGAATACTGGTGGGTTTTCAGGGGAATTGGCCTGGACATTTTGGAGTTGTAGGTCCTGGGATGTATAGTTCACCTGCAATCAAGGAGCACTGAGAACTCCACCAAAGATAGAATTGGCCCAAACTAGGCCCACATTTGAATACTGGTGGGTTTTCAGGGGAATTGGCCTGGACATTTTGGAGTTGTAGGTCCTGGGATGTATAGTTCACCTGCAATCCAGGAGCACTGAGAACTCCACCAAAGATAGAATTGGCCCAAACTAGGCCCACATTTGAATACTGGTGGGTTTTCAGGGGAATTGGCCTGGACATTTTGGAGTTGTAGGTCCTGGGATGTATAGTTCACCTGCAATCCAGGAGCACTGAGAACTCCACCAAAGATAGAATTGGCCCAAACTAGGCCCACATTTGAATGCGGTTGGGTTTTCAGGGGAATTGGCCTGGACATTTTGGAGTTGTAGGTCCTGGGATGTATAGTTCACCTGCAATCCAGGAGCACTGAGAACTCCACCAAAGATAGAATTGGCCCAAACTAGGCCCACATTTGAATGCGGTTGGGTTTTCAGGGGAATTGGCCTGGACATTTTGGAGTTGTAGGTCCTGGGATGTATAGTTCACCTGCAATCAAGGAGCACTGAGAACTCCACCAAAGATAGAATTGGCCCAAACTAGGCCCACATTTGAATGCGGTTGGGTTTTCAGGGGAATTGGCCTGGACATTTTGGAGTTGTAAGTCCTGGGATGTATAGTTCACCTGCAATCAAGGAGCACTGAGAACTCCACCAAAGATAGAATTGGACCAAACTAGGCCCACATTTGAATGCGGTTGGGTTTTGAGGGGAATTGGCCTGGACATTTTGGAGTTGTAGGTCCTGGGATGTATAGTTCACCTGCAATCCAGGAGCACTGAGAACTCCACCAAAGATAGAATTGGCCCAAACTAGGCCCACATTTGAATGCGGTTGGGTTTTCAGGGGAATTGGCCTGGACATTTTGGAGTTGTAGGTCCTGGGATGTATAGTTCACCTGCAATCCAGGAGCACTGAGAACTCCACCAAAGATAGAATTGGCCCAAACTAGGCCCACATTTGAATGCGGTTGGGTTTTCAGGGGAATTGGCCTGGACATTTTGGAGTTGTAGGTCCTGGGATGTATAGTTCACCTGCAATCCAGGAGCACTGAGAACTCCACCAAAGATAGAATTGGCCCAAACTAGGCCCACATTTGAATGCGGTTGGGTTTTCAGGGGAATTGGCCTGGACATTTTGGAGTTGTAAGTCCTGGGATGTATAGTTCACCTGCAATCAAGGAGCACTGAGAACTCCACCAAAGATAGAATTGGACCAAACTAGGCCCACATTTGAATGCGGTTGGGTTTTGAGGGGAATTGGCCTGGACATTTTGGAGTTGTAGGTCCTGGGATGTATAGTTCACCTGCAATCCAGGAGCACTGAGAACTCCACCAAAGATAGAATTGGCCCAAACTAGGCCCACATTTGAATACTGGTGGGTTTTCAGGGGAATTGGCCTGGACATTTTGGAGTTGTAGGTCCTGGGATGTATAGTTCACCTGCAATCAAGGAGCACTGAGAACTCCACCAAAGATAGAATTGGCCCAAACTAGGCCCACATTTGAATACTGGTGGGTTTTCAGGGGAATTGGCCTGGACATTTTGGAGTTGTAGGTCCTGGGATGTATAGTTCACCTGCAATCCAGGAGCACTGAGAACTCCACCAAAGATAGAATTGGCCCAAACTAGGCCCACATTTGAATACTGGTGGGTTTTCAGGGGAATTGGCCTGGACATTTTGGAGTTGTAGGTCCTGGGATGTATAGTTCACCTGCAATCCAGGAGCACTGAGAACTCCACCAAAGATAGAATTGGCCCAAACTAGGCCCACATTTGAATACTGGTGGGTTTTGAGGGGAATTGGCCTGGACATTTTGGAGTTGTAGGTCCTGGGATGTATAGTTCATCTACAATCAATGAGCACTGAGAACTCCACCAAAGATAGAATTGGCCCAAACTAGGCCCACATTTGAATACTGGTGGGTTTTCAGGGGAATTGGCCTGGACATTTTGGAGTTGTAGGTCCTGGGATGTATAGTTCACCTGCAATCCAGGAGCACTGAGAACTCCACCAAAGATAGAATTGGCCCAAACTAGGCCCACATTTGAATGCTGGTGGGTTTAGAGGGGATTGGCCTGGACATTTTGGAGTTGTAGGTCCTGGGATGTATAGTTCACCTGCAATCCAGGAGCACTGAGAACTCCACCAAAGATAGAATTGGCCCAAACTAGGCCCACATTTGAATACTGGTGGGTTTTCAGGGGAATTGGCCTGGACATTTTGGAGTTGTAGGTCCTGGGATGTATAGTTCACCTGCAATCAAGGAGCACTGAGAACTCCACCAAAGATAGAATTGGCCCAAACTAGGCCCACATTTGAATACTGGTGGGTTTTCAGGGGAATTGGCCTGGACATTTTGGAGTTGTAGGTCCTGGGATGTATAGTTCACCTGCAATCCAGGAGCACTGAGAACTCCACCAAAGATAGAATTGGCCCAAACTAGGCCCACATTTGAATACTGGTGGGTTTTGAGGGGAATTGGCCTGGACATTTTGGAGTTGTAGGTCCTGGGATGTATAGTTCACCTGCAATCCAGGAGCACTGAGAACTCCACCAAAGATAGAATTGGCCCAAACTAGGCCCACATTTGAATGCTGGTGGGTTTTCAGGGGAATTGGCCTGGACATTTTGGAGTTGTAGGTCCTGGGATGTATAGTTCACCTGCAATCAAGGAGCACTGAGAACTCCACCAAAGATAGAATTGGCCCAAACTAGGCCCACATTTGAATACTGGTGGGTTTTGAGGGGAATTGGCCTGGACATTTTGGAGTTGTAGGTCCTGGGATGTATAGTTCACCTGCAATCCAGGAGCACTGAGAACTCCACCAAAGATAGAATTGGCCCAAACTAGGCCCACATTTGAATGCTGGTGGGTTTTCAGGGGAATTGGCCTGGACATTTTGGAGTTGTAGGTCCTGGGATGTATAGTTCACCTGCAATCAAGGAGCACTGAGAACTCCACCAAAGATGGAATTGGACCAAACTAGGCCCACATTTGAATGCTGGTGGGTTTTCAGGGGAATTGGCCTGGACATTTTGGAGTTGTAGGTCCTGGGATGTATAGTTCACCTGCAATCCAGGAGCACTGAGAACTCCACCAAAGATGGAATTGGACCAAACTAGGCCCACATTTGAATGCGGTTGGGTTTTGAGGGGAATTGGCCTGGACATTTTGGAGTTGTAGGTCCTGGGATGTATAGTTCATCTACAATCAATGAGCACTGAGAACTCCACCAAAGATGGAATTGGACCAAACTAGGCCCACATTTGAATGCGGTTGGGTTTTGAGGGGAATTGGCCTGGACATTTTGGAGTTGTAGGTCCTGGGATGTATAGTTCACCTGCAATCAAGGAGCACTGAGAACTCCACCAAAGATAGAATTGGCCCAAACTAGGCCCACATTTGAATACTGGTGGGTTTTCAGGGGAATTGGCCTGGACATTTTGGAGTTGTAGGTCCTGGGATGTATAGTTCACCTGCAATCCAGGAGCACTGAGAACTCCACCAAAGATAGAATTGGCCCAAACTAGGCCCACATTTGAATGCTGGTGGGTTTTCAGGGGAATTGGCCTGGACATTTTGGAGTTGTAGGTCCTGGGATGTATAGTTCACCTGCAATCCAGGAGCACTGAGAACTCCACCAAAGATGGAATTGGACCAAACTAGGCCCACATTTGAATGTGGTTGGGTTTTGAGGGGAATTGGCCTGGACATTTTGGAGTTGTAGGTCCTGGGATGTATAGTTCATCTACAATCAAGGAGCACTGAGAACTCCACCAAAGATGGAATTGGACCAAACTAGGCCCACATTTGAATGCGGTTGGGTTTTGAGGGGAATTGGCCTGGACATTTTGGAGTTGTAGGTCCTGGGATGTATAGTTCACCTGCAATCAAGGAGCACTGAGAACTCCACCAAAGATAGAATTGGCCCAAACTAGGCCCACATTTGAATACTGGTGGGTTTTCAGGGGAATTGGCCTGGACATTTTGGAGTTGTAGGTCCTGGGATGTATAGTTCACCTGCAATCCAGGAGCACTGAGAACTCCACCAAAGATAGAATTGGCCCAAACTAGGCCCACATTTGAATGCTGGTGGGTTTTCAGGGGAATTGGCCTGGACATTTTGGAGTTGTAGGTCCTGGGATGTATAGTTCACCTGCAATCAAGGAGCACTGAGAACTCCACCAAAGATGGAATTGGACCAAACTAGGCCCACATTTGAATGCGGTTGGGTTTTGAGGGGAATTGGCCTGGACATTTTGGAGTTGTAGGTCCTGGGATGTATAGTTCATCTACAATCAAGGAGCACTGAGAACTCCACCAAAGATGGAATTGGACCAAACTAGGCCCACATTTGAATGCGGTTGGGTTTTGAGGGGAATTGGCCTGGACATTTTGGAGTTGTAGGTCCTGGGATGTATAGTTCACCTGCAATCCAGGAGCACTGAGAACTCCACCAAAGATAGAATTGGCCCAAACTAGGCCCACATTTGAATGCTGGTGGGTTTTCAGGGGAATTGGCCTGGACATTTTGGAGTTGTAGGTCCTGGGATGTATAGTTCATCTACAATCAATGAGCACTGAGAACTCCACCAAAGATAGAATTGGCCCAAACTAGGCCCACATTTGAATGCTGGTGGGTTTTCAGGGGAATTGGCCTGGACATTTTGGAGTTGTAGGTCCTGGGATGTATAGTTCACCTGCAATCAAGGAGCACTGAGAACTCCACCAAAGATAGAATTGGCCCAAACTAGGCCCACATTTGAATACTGGTGGGTTTTCAGGGGAATTGGCCTGGACATTTTGGAGTTGTAGGTCCTGGGATGTATAGTTCACCTGCAATCCAGGAGCACTGAGAACTCCACCAAAGATAGAATTGGCCCAAACTAGGCCCACATTTGAATGCTGGTGGGTTTTCAGGGGAATTGGCCTGGACATTTTGGAGTTGTAGGTCCTGGGATGTATAGTTCACCTGCAATCCAGGAGCACTGAGAACTCCACCAAAGATAGAATTGGCCCAAACTAGGCCCACATTTGAATGCTGGTGGGTTTTCAGGGGAATTGGCCTGGACATTTTGGAGTTGTAGGTCCTGGGATGTATAGTTCATCTACAATCAATGAGCACTGAGAACTCCACCAAAGATAGAATTGGCCCAAACTAGGCCCACATTTGAATGCTGGTGGGTTTTGAGGGGAATTGGCCTGGACATTTTGGAGTTGTAGGTCCTGGGATGTATAGTTCATCTACAATCAATGAGCACTGAGAACTCCACCAAAGATAGAATTGGCCCAAACTAGGCCCACATTTGAATGCTGGTGGGTTTTGAGGGGAATTGGCCTGGACATTTTGGAGTTGTAGGTCCTGGGATGTATAGTTCATCTACAATCAATGAGCACTGAGAACTCCACCAAAGATAGAATTGGCCCAAACTAGGCCCACATTTGAATGCTGGTGGGTTTTCAGGGGAATTGGCCTGGACATTTTGGAGTTGTAGGTCCTGGGATGTATAGTTCACCTGCAATCCAGGAGCACTGAGAACTCCACCAAAGATGGAATTGGACCAAACTAGGCCCACATTTGAATGCGGTTGGGTTTTGAGGGGAATTGGCCTGGACATTTTGGAGTTGTAGGTCCTGGGATGTATAGTTCACCTGCAATCAAGGAGCACTGAGAACTCCACCAAAGATGGAATTGGACCAAACTAGGCCCACATTTGAATGCTGGTGGGTTTTGAGGGGAATTGGCCTGGACATTTTGGAGTTGTAGGTCCTGGGATGTATAGTTCATCTACAATCAATGAGCACTGAGAACTCCACCAAAGATAGAATTGGCCCAAACTAGGCCCACATTTGAATGCTGGTGGGTTTTCAGGGGAATTGGCCTGGACATTTTGGAGTTGTAGGTCCTGGGATGTATAGTTCACCTGCAATCCAGGAGCACTGAGAACTCCACCAAAGATAGAATTGGCCCAAACTAGGCCCACATTTGAATACTGGTGGGTTTTCAGGGGAATTGGCCTGGACATTTTGGAGTTGTAGGTCCTGGGATGTATAGTTCACCTGCAATCAAGGAGCACTGAGAACTCCACCAAAGATGGAATTGGCCCAAACTAGGCCCACATTTGAATGCTGGTGGGTTTTCAGGGGAATTGGCCTGGACATTTTGGAGTTGTAGGTCCTGGGATGTATAGTTCACCTGCAATCCAGGAGCACTGAGAACTCCACCAAAGATAGAATTGGCCCAAACTAGGCCCACATTTGAATACTGGTGGGTTTTCAGGGGAATTGGCCTGGACATTTTGGAGTTGTAGGTCCTGGGATGTATAGTTCACCTGCAATCAAGGAGCACTGAGAACTCCACCAAAGATAGAATTGGCCCAAACTAGGCCCACATTTGAATGCTGGTGGGTTTTCAGGGGAATTGGCCTGGACATTTTGGAGTTGTAGGTCCTGGGATGTATAGTTCACCTGCAATCAAGGAGCACTGAGAACTCCACCAAAGATAGAATTGGCCCAAACTAGGCCCACATTTGAATACTGGTGGGTTTTCAGGGGAATTGGCCTGGACATTTTGGAGTTGTAGGTCCTGGGATGTATAGTTCACCTGCAATCCAGGAGCACTGAGAACTCCACCAAAGATAGAATTGGCCCAAACTAGGCCCACATTTGAATGCTGGTGGGTTTTCAGGGGAATTGGCCTGGACATTTTGGAGTTGTAGGTCCTGGGATGTATAGTTCACCTGCAATCCAGGAGCACTGAGAACTCCACCAAAGATAGAATTGGCCCAAACTAGGCCCACATTTGAATGCTGGTGGGTTTTCAGGGGAATTGGCCTGGACATTTTGGAGTTGTAGGTCCTGGGATGTATAGTTCACCTGCAATCAAGGAGCACTGAGAACTCCACCAAAGATGGAATTGGCCCAAACTAGGCCCACATTTGAATGCTGGTGGGTTTTCAGGGGAATTGGCCTGGACATTTTGGAGTTGTAGGTCCTGGGATGTATAGTTCACCTGCAATCCAGGAGCACTGAGAACTCCACCAAAGATGGAATTGGACCAAACTAGGCCCACATTTGAATGCGGTTGGGTTTTGAGGGGAATTGGCCTGGACATTTTGGAGTTGTAGGTCCTGGGATGTATAGTTCACCTGCAATCAAGGAGCACTGAGAACTCCACCAAAGATGGAATTGGACCAAACTAGGCCCACATTTGAATGCTGGTGGGTTTTGAGGGGAATTGGCCTGGACATTTTGGAGTTGTAGGTCCTGGGATGTATAGTTCATCTACAATCAATGAGCACTGAGAACTCCACCAAAGATAGAATTGGCCCAAACTAGGCCCACATTTGAATGCTGGTGGGTTTTCAGGGGAATTGGCCTGGACATTTTGGAGTTGTAGGTCCTGGGATGTATAGTTCACCTGCAATCCAGGAGCACTGAGAACTCCACCAAAGATAGAATTGGCCCAAACTAGGCCCACATTTGAATACTGGTGGGTTTTCAGGGGAATTGGCCTGGACATTTTGGAGTTGTAGGTCCTGGGATGTATAGTTCACCTGCAATCAAGGAGCACTGAGAACTCCACCAAAGATGGAATTGGCCCAAACTAGGCCCACATTTGAATGCTGGTGGGTTTTCAGGGGAATTGGCCTGGACATTTTGGAGTTGTAGGTCCTGGGATGTATAGTTCACCTGCAATCCAGGAGCACTGAGAACTCCACCAAAGATAGAATTGGCCCAAACTAGGCCCACATTTGAATACTGGTGGGTTTTCAGGGGAATTGGCCTGGACATTTTGGAGTTGTAGGTCCTGGGATGTATAGTTCACCTGCAATCCAGGAGCACTGAGAACTCCACCAAAGATAGAATTGGCCCAAACTAGGCCCACATTTGAATGCTGGTGGGTTTTCAGGGGAATTGGCCTGGACATTTTGGAGTTGTAGGTCCTGGGATGTATAGTTCACCTGCAATCAAGGAGCACTGAGAACTCCACCAAAGATAGAATTGGCCCAAACTAGGCCCACATTTGAATACTGGTGGGTTTTCAGGGGAATTGGCCTGGACATTTTGGAGTTGTAGGTCCTGGGATGTATAGTTCACCTGCAATCCAGGAGCACTGAGAACTCCACCAAAGATAGAATTGGCCCAAACTAGGCCCACATTTGAATGCTGGTGGGTTTTCAGGGGAATTGGCCTGGACATTTTGGAGTTGTAGGTCCTGGGATGTATAGTTCACCTGCAATCCAGGAGCACTGAGAACTCCACCAAAGATAGAATTGGCCCAAACTAGGCCCACATTTGAATGCTGGTGGGTTTTCAGGGGAATTGGCCTGGACATTTTGGAGTTGTAGGTCCTGGGATGTATAGTTCACCTGCAATCAAGGAGCACTGAGAACTCCACCAAAGATGGAATTGGCCCAAACTAGGCCCACATTTGAATGCTGGTGGGTTTTCAGGGGAATTGGCCTGGACATTTTGGAGTTGTAGGTCCTGGGATGTATAGTTCACCTGCAATCCAGGAGCACTGAGAACTCCACCAAAGATAGAATTGGCCCAAACTAGGCCCACATTTGAATACTGGTGGGTTTTCAGGGGAATTGGCCTGGACATTTTGGAGTTGTAAGTCCTGGGATGTATAGTTCATCTACAATCAATGAGCACTGAGAACTCCACCAAAGATAGAATTGGACCAAACTAGGCCCACATTTGAATGCTGGTGGGTTTTGAGGGGAACTGACCTTCCTTTCAGGGAGTTGTAGTTCACCCCGCTTCTCTCCCACAGGCCGAGTGCTTTGGCCCCGCCCCTTTTGCGTTGGCGAGGTCAGCTGATGCAGAGTCACGTGACCGACCCGGCCCGAAGGGAACCCGGAAGCAGCCATGCGGGTGAGCCTCCTGCTCCTCTGCCTGGGCTCTGTCGGGGTCTCCATGGCAACAGAGAGGCCTGAGGCCTACCGGAGAAAGGTGAGCTTTTGGGGGGAATTTCCCCCTTTCTATGGGGCTCATTTTAGGTCTAAATAGAGCCTGACTTCGAGAGACATTTCTGTTTGTCCTTTTGGCCCTGGAGAGTTTCACTTCTGTTGTCCTTCTTCCCTTTTCTATGGAGGAGGAAATCAAGATGCTGACCCAGCCGTTTGTGTTGCTTCAAATCAGGCCTGGGCCAACTTGGGCCTTCCAAGTGTTTTGGACTGCAACTCCCATCATTCCTCACAGCCTCAGGCCCCTTCCTTTTCCCCCCTCAGCCGCTTAAGCTACTGGGAAGGCCCAAATTGGTCCCAGTTTAATTGCCATGGCTCAATGCTATGGAGTCTTGGAAGAGTTGGGGAGTCCTCTTGGATTCATCGCTTACGCTCGAGGCCCAGGCGTCATAGGCGGTGTCTGGGGGGGCCTTCGCACAATTGAGACTCGTGCGCCAACTGCGACCGTACCTCGCGAAGGCTGATCTGGCCGGGGTGGTCCATGCCTTGGTCACCTCCAGACTGGACTGCTGTAATGCGCTCTACGTGGGGCTGCCCTTGAAAACGGCTCGGAAGTTCCAACTGGTCCAACGAGCGGCAGCCAGGATGTTAACTGGGGCCCCTTACAGAGAGAGGTCATCCCTCCTGTTCAAGGAGCTCCACTGGCTGCCATTTACTTTCTGAGCCCAATTTAAGGTGCAGGCAGAGGCGGTCCAACCATAAGGCGAACTAGGCATTTGCCTGTGGCGCCATCGTCCCGGGGGCACCATCGTCCTGGGAGGAGGGCACCACTCTCCACCTCCTTCTCTTTCGGGCCTTCCAGCGGCCGCGCAGACCCACCTTCGCACCACGCAAGCCCACCTTTGGGGCCTTCAGAGATTGTGAGGTCTGTAGGAACTTGGAAGCTAGGTATGTGGGGTTTATATATCTGTAGAAGGTCCAGGGTGGGAGAAAGAACTTTTCTTTGAAGCAGGTGTGAATGTTGTAATTAATCGCCTTGATTAGCATTTAATGGCCCTGTGGCTTCAAGGCCTGGCTTCTTCTTGCCTGGGAGAATCTTTTTTTGGGAGGAGTTAGCTGTCCCTGATTGTTTACTGTCTGGATTTCTTCTGTTTTCAGAGTGTTGTTCTTTATTTATTGTCCTGATTTTAGAGGGTTTTTTTTAAAATACTGAGGGCTATCTGGGTTATCTAAGTCCACACTGCCCTATATCCCTGTTCAATGTTTAGTGCTAAATTTGCAAATATAGTAATTCCTACATAACATTACCATGTATTGAACTGCTTTTTCCATTGATTTGTTGTAAAACATGATGTTTTGGTGCTTAATTTTTAAAATCATAATGTAATTTGATGTTTTATAGGCTTTTCCTTTATACTTCCTTATTATCCAACATTTTTGCTTATCCAACGCTTTTATTTTTCAGTGATTGGTTTGGGGGGGGCGCCAAAATTCTGTTCGCCTACACTTGAAAAATACCTAGGGCCGGCTCTGGGTGCAGGTGCTTACCTACAAAGCCCTGAACGGTTTGGGACCATCCTACCTCCGTGACCACATCTCCGTCTACGAACCCGTTCACTTCGGTCATCTGGAGAGGCCCTGCTCGTGATCCCACCTGCGTCGCAAGCGCGGTTGGTGGGGACACGAGACAGGGCCTTCTCTGTGGTGGCCCCCCGACTCTGGAACACCCTCCCCAAGGATCTCAGACAGGCCCCTACATTGGCAGTCTTCAGAAAGAACTTGAAGACCTGGCTGTTCCAATGTGCCTTCCCAGATTAATAGGAAATCTCCAACACCAAGTCCCATAAGCACTTTATTAGAATTAAGATCGCATATCGCACTCTGCACTTGCCCTATAAGCCTTATATATCACCTGTCACATCAGCACTTTTAATCTTGTACCCATTACTCTGGCCCGGCCCAGTTTTATTGTGTTTTAGCGTATTGCTATTGCTTGTGGTTTATACTGTTTTAATTCCTTTTAATTTGCCTTTGTTTTGTATTGTTATATTGTGTGTTGAGGCCTTGGCCTTTGTAAGCCGCATCGAGTCCTTCGGGAGATGCTAGCGGGGTACAAATAAAGTTTAATAATAATAATAATAAAAGATGTAGTTTGACAAGGTCCAAATAGCCTCCTCTGGACACATCTGTACTGTAGAATGAAGACAGTTTGGTCCCACTTTAATTGCCATGGCTCAATGCTATGGAGTCTTGGGAGATGTAGTTTGATTAGGTCCACATAGCCTCCTCTGGACACATCTGCACTGTAGAATGAATGCAGTTTGGTCCCACTTTAACTGCGATGCCTCAATGCTATGGAGCCTTGGGAGATATTCATAATATTATATTGTAATATTATATTCAACTAGCTTTGCCCGGCCACGCATTGCTGTGGCTTATGGGAATCCTTTGTTGGCCAGGTGGAATAGCAGTGAATAGCCTTGCAGTCTCAAAGCCTGGCCGTTTTCTGGAGTAGCTGGAGCTTTTTGTTGTATGAACGTAGAGGCATGGACAAGGGGTTGTGCTGCCAAGTTTAGTGTTTCTGGGATGTGCAGTTTTGTTGTTTTGTCCTAGGCCAAAATTTCATTACCCTTTTATATATATAGATGGGTGAAAAACTCGAGGCTATGTCTGTTTTTATTGTTGCTTTTATTGTTGTTTTTATTGTTTTTATTGTTATTTTAAAGCCGTGTATTGTTTTAATCTATTTCTGTAAACCGCTCGAAGCCAAACTGGGAGTAGTTAATACAAGTTTAATAAATAAATAAATACATACATACATAATATGAATAAATACATACATAAATAGCCTCCTCTGGGCCCATCTACACTGCGGTTTGGTCTCACTTTTAACTGCCATGGCTCAATGCTATGTAGTTCTGGGAGATGTGGTTTGACAAGGTCCAAATAGCCTCCTCTGGGCCCATCTACACTGCAGTTCGGTCTCACTTTTAACTGCCATGGCTCAATGCTATGGAGTGCTGGAAGATGTAGTTTGACAAGGTCCAAATAACCTCCTCTGGGCCCATCTACACTGCAGTTTGGTCTCACTTTTAACTGCCATGGCTCAATGCTATGGAGTGCTGGGAGATGTGGTTTGACAAGGTCCAAATAGCCTCCTCTGGGCTCATCTACACTGTAGAATGAAGGCAGTTTGACTCCACTTTTAACTGCAATGGCTGTGGTGGGAGATGTAGTTTGACAAGGTCCACGTAGCCACCTCTGGGTGCATGTACACAGTAGAATGAGTGTTATTTTACTTTTGTCAACTTGATATAGACACAGGGTCTATTCCCATCCCAATTTGCACTTCCATAAATTTGCAGCACTTTATCAGTTACCTTGTGTTTACAATATTTATATGGTGCACTTTACCCAGTCTATTTTTACAACCTCTCCGTTTTAATCCATGTTTTTATTAAGTTTTTGTCATTTACTTTATTGGTTAATGTTTAAATTTTTAACTGTGCATGTCTCTTGTCTATTGTTGTGTTTTATATTGTTATTGTTTTTATTTGAGTTTGGCCCCATGTAAGCCACCCTGAGTCCCCTTTGGGGAGATAGAGGCGGGGTATAAAAATAAAGTTATTATTATTATTATTATTATTATTATTATTATTATTTTATTATGACATAGCAAACAAGATAGATATGCTGGATTTCGTTTCACAAAATCACAAGTTGAACACTTCCCAAGTGTCTAGGACTGTGTGACGTATTTTCGGATGATGCGCACAGATCCCAGCAGGGTGGCCTTTTGCATTTGGCAGATCGTAATTTTGTCAATGTCTATTGTTTCCAAATTATTATTATTATTATTATTATTATTATTATTATTATTATTATTATTATTATTTGGTCCCACTTTAACTGCGATGGCTCAATGCTATGGAGTGCTGGCAGATGTCGTTTGACAAGGTCCAAATAGCCTCCTCTGGGCCCACCTACACTAAAAGTCCCACTTTTAACTGCCATGGCTCAATGACATGGAGTCCTGGGAGTTGTAGATTTACTTACGGTGCATCACTGTAGAATGAATGCGGGTTCGGTCAATGGCATTCAATTAAAATCTCCTCTGTCTTTCGAGGTGTCTCTGGAATACAATCCTGGCTGGAACAGCTCGGAGGCCAACCTCCTCCACATCCGGGCCGTGGGACAAAACGACACCCTCCACTTCGTCTGGAGCACCATTGGCGCCCCGACCATGGTCCTCGTTTACACCGGGAGTGAAACCAGCTCCCTCCACGTCAACTGGACCAAGCTGCTCTCCAATTCGCCCTTCGGTGCCATCCGGGTCGAACCGGAAGAGAGCGTCTTATATTCCACGGCTGTCATCTTTGCCAAGGTGCGTCTGAAAGGAGTGATAGTGGCGGAGGGTGGAAATAGGAATGTATAGGATGGAGTCTGAGCCCGGAGTGGGTGGATTTGGCTCCTCTGGATGGGTCTACACCAGATACAGGAGAGCGTAGGACTGGCAACTTCCTATGAGGTCTATATACTTGAATATTGCATTGTGCACTTTGAGTTTCTGTTAAGAATAAAAAGCGCTATGCAAGTGATAATTCCTCTGGGTTACTGTGGGTTTTCCAGGCTGTATGGCTGTCATAAGTACTTTTAAAAACGTTAAATAGGTTCTTTTATTCCGCTTTCAGTGAGACAGGTTGCATTCAGCACTTTCAGGGAAAGAAGTAGACACAGACTCCTGTACTGGGTTTTATAATAATTATATTGGTTACATAGACAAAAGGGGATATTGCATCAACATTTACACATATACAGTAGAGTTCTGGTTATCCAACCTAAACGGATGGGCGGAATGTCGGATAACCGAAACTTTCGGATAATAGGGAGGCCCTACTATCCCTCCCGGCAAGCCAGGTGCTTGCCCTAAGGAAGAGTCTCGTCCCTCCAGCAAGCACCTACACTTTGGAGAAGCCCGGTGCAGGTTTCAAAAACAAAACCCCATGTAGAAATGTAAACAACAAAAAGTCTCATACTACCACATGTGGTGGTCATGTGGGGAAACAGAAAAATATTGGAAAATGATTCACAATGAATGTAAAAAATATTACAAGTAGACTTTGCGGTGAAGCCAGAAGTGTATTTACTGGGAATGTTTGATGCAGAGTTTTTTAAGAATCCGAATACAGATAAATTGTTTACTTATTTTATAACAGCGGCTAGAATGGTCTTCGCGAAATTTTGGAAGCAAGATTTAATCCCCACAAAAACACAAGGGTTGGATAAAATAAGAGAAATAAAAAATATGGACAAATTGACCTTTCTGTTAAAACAAATTAACGGAAAGGGAGTGAAAATGACAGACTGGACTAATTTCAAGGAATATTTAAAAAAGAAGTAAATAAAAGATATGATGATAATTAGACATAAAATGGAGGAAAGAATGTGAACTTTTTGTATGTGTGTATGTTTTCAAGAGAGAGACAGGAACAGGGGCTTTTACCCAGAATTCCTTTAAAGGGCAAAGGAAGAAGAACGGAAGTCAACCAATTTTTACATTTTTGAAAAAAAAAAATCTTTTTTCTTTTTTTATTATCATTTTTTTTACTATTATTATTATGTACACATATTTCTTATTTTCACTTTTCTTTTTCTTTTTTTCCATACTTCTGTCCTATCTTTAAGTTGTTCTCACTCTTTCGCTTTCACTTGAAACTTTAATAATTTTTTAAAAAAAAGAAATAAATAAAACGACATCCTGGACTTGATGTTTTTTCTAAAGGTGTACGAGTACAATGGCACCAACACGTCGGATCTCTCCAAAGCGCTGGCGGGTGACTTCTATCCCGCCTACGACTTGGCCAACTTCACCTGGGACAGTCTGGATGGGAAGTGGAACCAGTCGGATCTGACGGCCACCTTCCGGGGCGTTTGCGCCGATCACGGAGGGACCGGTTGGAATGGGAGCATCGCTTTCCAGGTAAAAGAAAAGGGGGTCAAAAGGGGGCTCCACCAAACTCCAAGGCAGCAACATATTCCACTCCTGAATGTTGGAAATAATAATAATAATAACAATAACAACAACTTTATTTTTGTACCCAACCTCCATCTCCCCAAAGGGACTCAGGAATAGCAACCTTCTTCAAGCCTTCTCTAATTATTTGTTTGTATATAATTCAGATTGCTTATTGCAGGGGTCCCCAAACTTTTAAAACTGGGGGACAGTTCACGAGTAATAATAATAGTTGGCCGAGTAATAATAATAATAATAATAATAATAATAATAATAATAATAATAATAATAAGTGTTGGAAGAAACCCCTTCGGCCATGTAGCCCAACCCCTTTTGCCTTTTACACCAAAAGCACAAGCAAAGCACCCCAGACAGATGACCTCCCAGCCTCAATGTTAATAAAATAATAATAATAATGATAATAATAATAATAATAAAAAAGAGGGTTGGAAGAGACCCCTTGGGCCATGTAGCCCAACCCCTTTGCCTTTGTTCACCCAAAGCATAAGCAAAGCACCCCTGATAGATGGCCTCTCAGCCTCAATGTTAATAATAAAATAATAATAATAATAATAAAGAGGGTTGGAAGAGAGCCCTTGGGCCATGTAGCCCAACCCCCTTCTGCCTTTGTGCACCAAAAGCACAAGCAAAGCACCCCTGACAGATGGCCTCCCAGTCTCAATGTTAATAAAATAATAATAATAATAAAGAGGATTGGAAGAGACCCCAACCCCCTTCTGCCTATTTACCCTGGCCTTCTTCCTCTTGTTTTGCCAGGTGACGGCTTTCGAAGGGAGCGACCGGGACGCGCCCCTCCCGCGCCTGCTCCACTCCGCAAACAGCTCCAAAGTGGCCTTTGTCATGCACGGGGTGGCCCCCCGGGGCAAGCAGTCCCGCTTTGCGCTGGAGATCTTCGCGCTGGAAGAAGGAAGCGGGCGCAAGGAGCTGCAGTCCGTCCGCTCCATCGACGACGAGTATACGCCCACCATATTCGAGGTATGTTGTCCAAAGTGATGCCATGTCAGGCTTGTCAGCTCCATGTGTGTTGCTGTTGTGTAAGGATCAAGGAATTGAAAAAGGACAGTCTTTTATTTCGTTTTTCTGTGAATGCCCCCATGAGAAAATACATAAGGATGTGGGTGAACTACAATTCCCAGAATTGTGGGTCAGTCCTCCCCAAACCTTGCTGATATGCACAGCTGACCATGTTGGGCTCATTATTGGTTTTGGGGGGGGGGGGGGGTCCCAGTGCTCTGTGCCTGGTCTGTATCGACGAGTGTTGATGTGTCTTTGCTCCCAACACTCTCCTCCGTCCCTCCTCGGCACAGATGGCGCAGCTGGTTTCCCGTCCCCGCAACGACAGTGTCGGATCAAGCTTCGTCCAGTGGAAAACGGCCGCCTATGCCTCTCCGGACGCCCAACGGACCGACACCATCCACTGCCAGTATTACCCGCTGCGCACGGCCAACCTGAACCTCCCCGGGCGCAGCCTTGCCTACGCTTTTTTCGGCCCGGAGGCACACTATGCCGTGGCCGGACTCAACGTTTCCTTCGGCGGCGAGGACAGCGAGGCCTACCAGGAGAAGCGCTACCTGAGCTGGTGAGAAGAGTCCAGGCATGGCATGGGGAAAACTCAGTGTAAAGATACAGTTGTCCTATTACTAACTAATATACAGAATAGAACAATGATAACAGACAAATTATAATCCTTACAGGTGCATGAGTAATACACAAATACAAACTGTTTACAGCATTACATCAACATTATATTCATGTTTGTATGTTTTTTCAGTAACAAATAAGTATGTTCAATAACTGATTACAACACTTTAAATTCCAGTATTGTCCCACGTTGATAAACGTCTTAGAAATGCTTGTTCCAAGGAGTAAACAACTGTATATTGTGGTTCACACTTTAGATAATTTTATCATAGTCCCATGGGACCGGGCTGTGGCGCAGCTGGCTAGTGACCGAGAAGTCATGAGTTCGAAGCCCGGGTCGGGTTAAGCCTCCGACCATTAATAGCCCCAGCTTGCTGTTGACCTATGCAGCCCCGAAAGACAGTTGCATCTGTCAAGTAGGGAAATTTAGGGACGCTTTATGCGGGAGGCTAATTTAACTAATTTACAACATCATAAAACTGCCAGCAAAACACGAGGAAAGGAATGAGGAAGTACAGCCACTACTGGACGGTGAAGCAACAGCTCCCCCTGTGGCCGGAACCGTGAAGCTGGAAAAATGTTAAAAACGCCTCTGAGTCTGTCTAATGTATGTTGTTTGTCTGTTGGCATTGAATGTTTGCCATATATGTGTTCATTGTAATCCACCCTGAGTCCCCTGAGAAAGGTGAGAAAGAAGGGCGGGATATAAATACTGTCAATAAAATAAATAAATAAGTTAATGTTTTGGAGATGCGCAAAAGGAATGTAAGGGTTAAAAAATACCCGGGAATCCTTGTTGTTTCTACTTTATGGTTTACATTCCTTTTGCGCATCTTCAAAACATTAACTTACATGGAACTATGATAAAATTATCTAAAGTGTGAACCACAATATATAGTTGTTTACTCCTTTGACCAAGCATTTCTAAGACGTTTATCAATGTGGGACAATACTGGAATTTAAAGTGTTGTAATCAGTTATTGAACATACTTATTTGTTACTGAAAAAACATACGACCATGAATATAATGTTGATGTAATGCTGTAAACAGTTTGTATTTGTGTATTACTCATGTGCCTGTCAGGATTATAATTTGTCTGTTATCATTGTTCAATTCTGTATATTAGTTAGTAATAGGACAACTATATCTCTACACGTATTATAGATTTCTGTGTACTTTAGTGTAATGGGGGAACCTCAGCCCTAGGTAGCTGTGAGTCTTTCGGGCTGCATGGCCATATTGTAGCATATTCTAGTAGCCATGCAGCTGCAAAGTCAATCAGTGAGGGTATCTGCAGAGAGGGAGTAGCCTGGCCTCTGTTGCCAGGCAGCATCCTCTGCCAGTTAACACCTTCCAAACAGATGATGCCTCCAGGCAACAGAGGCTAGGCTACTACCTCCCTGTAGATACCCTCACTGATTGACTTTGCAAACTTCATGGCCATGCAATGCTATTCAAGCTTGCCAAGTGCAACACTCACACTTGCTTTAATTGACATGGGTTCGTTTTCCCACCCTGGACATTATTCCACATATATACATACACTCCACTTACTACTTCTATGCAGATACCCTCACTGATTGACTCTGCAGATTTCATGGCTACTCAAATGCTAATTGCAACATTTACACTTGCTTCAAACAAACAAGGGTTCATTCTCCCACCCTGGATATTATTCCACAGATATACGCTCCACTTGCTACCTCTGTGCAGATACCTTCACTGATTGACTTCGTAGATTTCATGGCTACTCAAATGCTAATGCAACCTTCACACTTGCTTTAAACAAACAAGGGTTATTTCTCCCACCCTGGACATTATTCCACAGATAGATATACACTCCACTAGCTACCTCTATGTAAATACCTTCACTGATTGACTTTGCAGATTTCATGGCTACTCAAATACTAATGCAAGCTTGCTAAATTTGCAGCTTCATGGCTACTCAGTGCTATTCAAGCTTGCTAATTGCAACATTCACACTTGCTTCAAACAGACAAGGGTTCTTTCTCCCACCCTGGACATTATTCCACGTATATACACACACTCCACTTGCTACCTCTATGTAAATACCTTCACTGATTGACTTTGCAAACTTCATGGTTACTGAACTGCTATTTCAAGCTTGCTGATTGCAACACTCACACTTGCTTTAATGGACAAGGGTTATTTTTCCCACCCTGGACACTCCACATAGATACATACACTCCACTTACTACTTCTATGCAGATACCCTCGCTGATTGACTTTACAAACTTCATGGCTTCCGAAATGCTATTCAAGCTTGCTAATCGCAACATTTGCATTTGCTTTAAAGCCGTCCCGACAGATGGCCTTCCACTCTCTGCTGGCGACGGCTGACACCGTTGCTCTCTTCCCTTCCAGGTCCGCATTGATCGGTTACGGGGAGCCTCCCGAGGACATGTTCTCCACGCTGGTCATGGTAATCCTGGCCGTGGCCCTGGGCACCCCGGTGCTGCTCCTTGTGGCTGGCGGCATCACGGTGTGCGTCGCGGCCCAGAAGCGGCGATATTCCGAATACGATCCCATCAACTGAGAAACGGATTACGTCGGAGTTTGTTCTGAGGATCCCTTTTTGCACCGTTCATTGTCTGATTTGGCTCAAACTTTTCAAAACTTTTAAATCATTTCAGGGGTTCCATTTGGGAGGAAAACTCACTTTTTTGCCCTTGGATATTGAGGAGTTTTGCACAATTTTCTATACTCTTTTGGGTCCAAGAAGGGCCCAGTTTGGCCCCTTTTCTACACTCTTTTGGGTCCAAGAAGAGCCTTTGTTTTGGCACGAAATGGGTGGAAATTGCCTTTTTTTTTGGAACTAAAATAGCCTGGAAACATGGCAAATTTTCTCCTTTTGGACACAAAAAGGTGCGCAATTCTGTATGTAGCTTATCAAGGATGCGATGGGGGAAATATCGTACTTTTTACTTCTTTTCATGGCACAAGCAATACCCAAACAGTGGTCTTTTTTTACATCATGGGGAGATAACTGTAAACGGGTTACGGTCATTCACTATCATCACTATTTTCTATCCACAGGGAGAGAAAAAAACTCTTAATCTCTCAGGGAACACTTTGTTTTGGGGCCTTAGTTTCTCATTTGTTGTCTTTCAGGCTCTGCTTGCGTTTACATGCTGCTTCTATCGTAACCGTAATGGGATATTTTGTATGGAATTTCTCCTTCTCTATGGCTCGGTTCTCTGTGGCACAATAACCCCTTCTCCCCAAAAACTCCACACTTTCGAATCGACTCAATTGCAGAAATGTTTGCTTCGACGGTTGCCAACTCTTTTTCTCCTTGAGGCTCCTGTGCCGTTAGAAAAAGGACTTTTGGGGCAACGGGAATGTCTTAGGTGGTGGTTTTAGAACTAAAAGGTACAAGAGCACCAACAAGATGAAACAGAGAAAGGGTTGGGAATGTATTTTCTGAAAGGGGCAAACCACTATTTTGTATTGTTTACGGGCTGTCGCTGCCCATAAAACAATTGCACTATCGATCTATACACATAATAAAAGTGAAAATAAGTACGTGTACGCGTTGTCAAAGGCTTTCATGGCCAGAATCACAGGGTTGTTGTGTGTTATATTATTATATATAATAATATATATAATATATAAACATTTTTGGGGGTTCCACAACATAACAAACTGATGGAATTTCTGGGGGCTAACCTGGCATGATGTGAGTTGTAGTTCACCCATTTCTGGGGGTTAACCTGGCATGAGGTGAGTTGTAGTTCACTCACAACCTTATGCATTCAGTACAATTAAAAAATTGACTTTTTCAAATAAGCTGGACAATGCTGGGTACCCAAGCTAGTACTGTATATAATAACATATGTAATATATAAACATTTTTTTGGAGTTCCACAACATAACAAACTGTAAGTCCTGATGACTTTCTGGGGGTTAACCTGGCATGATGTGAGTTGTAGTTCACCCATTTCTGGCGGTTAACCTGGCATGATGTGAGTTGTAGTTCACCCACAACCTTATGCTTCTGTACAATTAAAACATTGACTTTTTATTATTTATTTTTCAAATAACCTGGACAATGCTGGGTACCCAAGCTAGTACTGTATATAATAATATATATAATAGAGTCTCACTTCTCCAAGCCTCGCTTATCCAAGCCTCTGGATAATCCAAGCCATTTTTGTAGTCAATGTTTTCAATACATCATGATATTTTGGTGCTAAATTCATAAATACAGTAATTACTACATAGCATTACCATGTATTGAACTACTTTTTCTGTCAAATTTGTTGTATAACATGATGTTTTGGTGCTTAATTTGTAAAATCATCACCTAATTTGATGTTTAATAGGCTTTTCCTTAATCTCTCCTTATTATCTAAGATATTCGCTTATCTAAGGTTCTGCCAGCCTGTTTAGCTTGGATAAGTGAGACTCTACTGTATATGTAATATATAAACATTTTTTGGAGTTCCGCAACATAACAAACTAAGTCCTGATGAATTTCTGGCGGTTAACCTGGCATGATGTGAGTTGTAGTTCACCCACAACCTTATGCTTCTGTACAATTAAAAAATTGACTTTTTCAAATAACCTGGACAATGCTGGGTACCCAAGCTAGTACTGTATATAATAATATATATAATACTAGCTTTGCCCGGCCACACATTGCTGTGGCTTATGGGAATCCTTTTTTGGCCAGGTGGAATAGCAGGGAATAGCCTTGCAGTCTCAAAGCCTGGCTGTTTTCTGGAGGAGCTGGAGCTTTTTGTTGTATGAACGTAGAGGCATGGATGAGGGGTTGTGCTGCCAAGTTTAGTGTTTGTGGGATGTGTAGTTTTGTTGTTTTGTCCTAGGCCGAAATTTCATTACCCTTTTATATATATAGACTAGCTGTGCCCGGCCACTCGTTGCTGTGGCGAAGTATGGTGGAAGGGCCTTGAGTCTACACTGCCATATAATCCAGTGCATATTAGATAATCTGTGGAAGAAGCCTAAGTGAGGCCTAAATCTGCCTGTCCCCTAACTGAACCCTGGCTGTCCCTTGGCTGAGTTGGTTACTAGGAGACCAAGTGGGCAGGGATTAGCCCTCTAACTGGCAGCAGTTGGATAAAAACAATTATTGCTCTCCCACTAATTAGGATTTTATTTTTATTTTATTTTTGTTGTATCAACCTAGAGGCGTGGATGATGGGTTGTGTTGTCAAATTTCGAGGTTGGAGGGCCTGTAGTTTTGTTGTTTTGTGGGTCGCCGTGATGCCATCACTCTTTTATATATATAGATATAAACATTTTTGGAGTTCCACAACATAACAAACTGTAGGTCCTGATGGAATGATGTGAGTTGTAGTTCACCCACAACCTTATGCTTCTGTACAATTAAAAATTGACTTTTTCAAATAACCCAGGCGGGCAACACAGGTACCCAAGGTAGTGGTAAATATTTGAAAGCATATCAAATTTCGAGGTTGGAGGGCCTGTAGTTTTGTTGTTTTGTGGGTCGCCGTGATGCCATCACTCTTTTATATATATAGATATAAACATTTTTGGAGTTCCACAACATAACAAACTGTAGGTCCTGATGGAATGATGTGAGTTGTAGTTCACCCACAACCTTATGCTTCTGTACAGTTAAAAATTGACTTTTTCAAATAACCCAGGCGGGCAACACAGGTACCCAAGGTAGTGGTAAATATTTGAAAGCATATCATATTGAGAACGGCACAAATAATGTTTCTTGCTGGTCCAGAGAATAGAACGCAAGGAAGCCATGGGTTCAAACGGCAGAAAAATATTTCCCTATGGTAAGAACTGTCCAACCTGGGAGTTCAACGAAGTCTCTTCCTCTGGAGGTTTCTACGCAAGTATGGATGGCCATCTGTTGGGAGGGCTTGAATTGAGAGGGTTGGACTGAGTGGCCCTTGGGGTCCCTTTTAATTCTCGGACGCCGGTCCCGGGCTTCTTCAGCCCCAGTATCGAGGTTTGGTGGCCTTGTGCTCGGCCGGTGCGTCTCCGGTGGCAAACATGCTCTCCGAGTCCATGAGGAACATGCTGTAGAGGTTGAAGAGGAGCATAGTGACCAGTGGGAGGAAGGTCAAGCCAAAGCCGAAGCCCCGGAAGGAGCGGCCCATGGCATAGGCCAGCCAGTACAGGAGCCTGCGGAGGAAAACCAGGCCAACAGCCGTCAAAATGCCATATATACTCAAAGATAAGCTGACTTTTTCAGCCCTTTTTATTTTGAGCTGAAAAAGCCTCCCTCGGCTTATAATGGGGTCGTCTCTTGCCCTCCCTTATCAGTGTGTTTCCTTTTGCAAAGCCTCCCTCGCTCTTAAACAAAGGAAATGTTTTGAAAAGGGAAAAGATGCCTTTGCAAATCAAGAAGAAGAAAAATATACAGTAGAGTCTCACTTATCCAACGTTCTGGATTATCCAACGCATTTTTGTAGTCAATGTTTTCAATACATCATGATATTTTGGTGCTAAATTCGTAAATACAGTAATTACTACATAGAATTACTATTAATTATATATTATATATTAAATGTAATATTACTGATAATATTACCATATAATGATATAGTACAATATAGTAATTTAATGCTTATGTTCTGCTATACTAATACAGTAGAGTCTCACTTATCCAAGCCTCAATTATCCAAGTTTCTGGATTATCCAACGCATTTTTGTAGTCAATGTTTTCAATACATCATGATATTTTGGTGCTAAATTCGTAAATACAGTAATTACTACATAGAATTACTATTAATTATATATTATATATTAAATGTAATATTACTGATAATATTACCATATAATGATATAGTACAATATAGTAATTTAATGCTTATGTTCTGCTATACTAATACAGTAGAGTCTCACTTATCCAAGCCTCAATTATCCAAGTTTCTGGATTATCCAAGCCATTTTTGTAGTCAATGTTTTCAATACATCATGATATTTTGGTGCTAAATTCGTAAATACAGTAATTACAACATAACATTACTGCGTATTGTACTACTTTTTCTGTCAAATTTGTTGTATAACATGATGTTTTGGTGCTTAATTTGTAAAATCATAACCTAATTTGATGTTTAATAGGCTTTTCCTTAATGCCTCCTTATTATCCAACATATTCACTTATCCAACATTCTGC
>NW_026943825.1:3608968-3623968 GCF_035594765.1 Anolis carolinensis
GAATATATAATTAATATTATTATATGGTATTATTATTAGTGTTATATTGTATTACATTATAATATTATTATCAATATTATATGTATATACAATATATTATATTATAAAACTGAGGGCGGGGGCCAGGTTAATGACCTCGGAGGGCCGCATCCGGCCCCCGGGCCTTAGTTTGGGGACCCCTGTTCTAGTTCCGCTATACACTCACCTGGTAACAACTACAACTCCCAATGCTGTGAAACCCTGGGAGTTATAGTTTGCCAAAGAGCGCTAGGGCCTCGTCAAACTACTATTGCACCAAATTGCTATATGTGTGTGTGTGTAAAGAAATCCTTGCAAAGTTGGTTTGCAAAAGATCTCTGCAAAAGAGCTCAGCCTTTTTGCAGAGGCAAAGCCACGCCTAAAACAACGTATCTGTTTGCTGGCAGATGGCTGGGATTGTCAGTTGGTAATTTGAGCTTGGAGAGAGAGCACAGAAAAATACAGGCTCTCTCCAGTTACGGTCAAGTAGCTGTTTGAATATGCTATGCTGTATATATTGATGCTGATTGATTGGTTAATACCAAGGAAGCTGTGACGCAGCAATCTTGCCTGCCTGTGCCTGGAATCTCGCTCCCAACCCACCCTCTCTCTGCAGATCCCGAAATGAGCCACGAGGCTCCCGTGCACCGTCTTTTCATTCAGGACGTACTACCAGCCCCTCCCCCGGGTTAAACGTGCTCTCTGATTGGCCACAAGGTGCAAACAACACGCTAGGTTGCCCCAGTGCACTTAAACAAGTTTGGGTGATTTGCAAAAGCTTTTTTTCCCCAACGAAAAAAAATGACGACATAAGAAAAAACGGCCTGTCGCGGTTCGAAACCGCGATATCCAGACGTGTGGACAATCAAGGTCGTATATTGCTTCAAAAGTAACGAAAGTAACGAATTAATAACGGGTAACGGGGAAATCAAATTATTTGAGCAAGCCTATTGGTTATTGATCTTATGCAACTACATGGACATTGTACGATTGCAGAACTGTTTTGATTTCGACTCAACAAGCAAGAGTAAAAGTTCCTTTGTTCTTTTCAATTCCTCTGCCTGGTGTGAGTCTTTTGCACATGGTGTTAACTGGACGCTACTGATTCCGCTATACTCTCACCTGGTAACAAAACTATTTGAATGGTCACCTATTTCTCAAGAAGGCGTCTTCCCTTACCGTGCAATGGCGAAAAGGCCCGTCAAAAGCGGGATGAGTTTGAGGCCCTCCTGGGGCAGGTAAGTGGCCAGGACGGCGATGTTGAAGAAGTAGAGGATGAAGAGGTGGACCGACTGGGAGACGTAGTGCCGGTGGATCTCCACCTCCCTGCGCAGCTCCCCAAAGGGCTGGAGGGAGGAGAAGCAGAGGCGGGACACCCCGTAGACAATCATGCCTGCATGAACAACACACCACGGAACTGTTAAAAGGACCACCACGGAACTGTTAAAACAAAAAAGGACCAACACACCACGGAACTGTTAAAACAATGTCTCTGTTTGATGGCAGGTGGCTGGGATTGTCAGTTGGGATTTGAGCTTCAAGAGAGAGCACAGGAAAGTCAGTCTCTCTCTAGCTACGGTCAAGTAGCTATTTTGAATATGCTATGCCAGGGGTCCCCAAACTTTTTAAGCAGAGGGCCGGTCCACAATCCTTCAGACTGTTGAGGGGCCGAATTATCATTTGAAAAAAAAAAAAAAAAAACAAATTCCGATACACACTGCACATGTCTTATTTGTAGTGCAACAACAACAACAAAGAAAGAATACAATATTTAAAAATGAAAACAATTTTAACCAACATAAACCTATTAAGATTTCAATGGAAAGTGTGGGCCTGCTACTGGCCAATGAGATAGTCAAGTTAATTAGGGTTGTTGTTGTTGTTGTTGCTGTTGTGTGCCTTCAAGTCATATCAGACTTTGGCCGAACCTAAGTCTAAAATTATTTATTTACTGCATTTATTTACTACATTTATATCCCACCCTTCTCACCCCGAAGGGGACTCAGAGAAGCTGTATGTACATACAATATATTATATTATTAGCATAACACAATATTAGCATTATATATTACTATATTGAACTATATCACTATACTATTATATAATATGTAATATATACCATATAATTAATATTATTATATGGTATTACTATTAGTATTATATTGTATAACATAAGATTATTATCAATATTATATGTATATACAATATATTATATTATTAAAACTGATATAAAAATATTATATTATAAAACTGAGGGCGGGGGCCAGGTAAATGACCTTGGAGGGCCACATCCGGCCCCCGGGCCTTAGTTTGGGGACCCCTGGTTTAGTCCCTCTCTTCTCTGTGTGAATTCAGAGAGGCTGCTGTATATATTGTTGTCCTGTTTGATCTTTTGAACTGAAGTAAACAAGCCTGAGTGACACTTTATTATACTGCAGGATTTATCTCGGCTCAGAAACTGTGGTAAAGCTTCTATTTATTCATATCCACAACCTCCAACACTTTGCTCACCTATGATGATGGGGAAGGTGGCGAACACCCCTGGCTTGCTGCTAAGGCAAACAGTTTTAACTGCCACTTTCGCCTCAGAGAGTGAAGAGAGCGCTGACTGGAAACAGTCAGGGACAAAATAGCTGCCAACTCTGAAGCCTGATTATTTCTAAGGCAAATGAGGCATATTTAAAGACTATTTAAAAGGACTGTTTATCCCCTCTGTGTGAATTCAGAGAGGCTGCTGTATATATTGTTGCCCTGTTTGATCTTTTGAACTGAAGTAAAGTGACTATTATTTGTTACACAAGCCTGAGTGACACTTTATTATATGGCAGGGTTTATAAAGCTTCTATTTATTATATCTATCTACAACCTCCAACACTTTGCTCACCTATGTCGCCCTAGCTTATGGCTAAGGCAAACGGTTTTAACTGCCACTTTTGCCTCAGAGAGTGCTGACTGGAAACTGTCTGAAGCCTGATTATTTCTAAGGCAAATGAGGCATATTTAAAGACTATTTAAAAGGACTGTTTATTCTCTGTGTTCTCTGTGTGAATTCAGAGAGGCTGCTGTATATATTGTTGCCCTCACCTATGACGATGGGGAAGGTGGCGAACACCCCTGGCTTGCTGCTAAGGCCAATAGTTTTAACTGCCACTTTGGCCTCAGAGAGTGAAGAGAGCGCTGACTGGAAACAGTCAGGGACAAAACGGCTGCCAACTCTCTGAAGTCTGTATATATTGTTGCCCTCACCTTGACGATGGGGAAGGTGGCCAACACCCCTGGCTTGCTGCTAAGGCAAACGGTTTGAACTGCCACTTTCGCCTCAGAGAGTGAAGAGAACGCTGACTGGAAACAGTCAGGAACAAAATGTATATATTGTTGCCCTCACCTATGACGATGGGGAAGGTGGCAAACACCCCTGGCTTGCTGTTAAGGCAAATGGTTTGAACTGCCACTTTCGCCTGAGAGAGTTCCCCATCGGCAAATGGTTTTAACAGCCACTTTTGCTTCAGAGAATGAAGAGAGTGCTGACTGGATACAGTCAGGGACAAAACGGCTGCCAAGTTTCTGAAGCCCTGGCTTGCTGCTAAGGCAAACGGTTTTAACTGCCACTTTCGCCTCAGAGAGTTCCCCATCGGCAAATGGTTTTAACTGCCACTTTCGCTTCAGAAAGTGAAGAGAGCGCTGACTGGAAACAGTCAGGAACAAAATGTATAGATTGTTGCCCTCACCTATGACGATCAGGAAGGTGGCGAACACCCCTGGCTTACTGCTAAGGCAAACGGTTTTAACTGCCACTTTCGCTTCAGAGAGTGAAGAGAGCGCTGACTGGAAACAGTCAGGAACAAAATGTATATATTGTTGCCCTCACCTATGACGATGGGGAAGGTGGTGAACACCCCTGGCTTACTGCTAAGACGATGGGGAAGGTGGCGAACACACCCATTTGCTAAGGCAAATGGTTTCAACTGCCACTTTCACCTCAGAGAGTGAAGAGAGCGCTGACTGGAAACAGTCAGGAACAAAATGTATATATTGTCGCCCTTACCTATGACGATGGGGAAGGTGGTGAACACCCCTGGCTTACTGCTAAGGTGATGGGGAAGGTGGCGAACACACCCATTTGCTAAGGCAAATGGTTTCAACTGCCACTTTCACCTCAGAGAGTGAAGAGAGCGCTGACTGGAAACAGTCAGGAACAAAATGTATATATTGTCGCCCTCACCTATGACGATGGGGAAGGTGGCGAACACCCCGCACCGAAGGGCGTAGACCAGGCGTGCACCCATGGTGGGCATGAGGGGCACGTCGAAGGGCAGGAAGACGTAGGCGCCGTAGAGGAGGCAGGGGAAGATGACGGTGGCGGCCAGCATGGAGGCCACGGCCTTGAGGTTGGCGGAGCTGCAGGTCCCGTTCCGGAAGCAGGGCCAGCGGTCGGCGCAGGTCTTGTGCTCCGTGACATCGCCGGGGAGGTCGTCGAAGTGGGCCGAATAGCCATGGGAGACAAAGTTCTGCCTCTCGGGGTCGGCTTTGCCTCCTCCCCGGGGACCCCTTTGCTCCTCGAAGTCCCGCCCGTCCTTCTCGTGCGCCGTCGTGCTGCGTTCGATGCAATAGGGATCAATGGGGACGAAGACGTGAGCGGCCGCTTCCGGCATGGCATTGGCCTCCTCTTCTTCCTCCTCTTCTTCTTCCTCTTTTGAGAAGGCTTCGTCATCCACTGACCGTGCCAAGACGGCTTCTTCGCGGCTTCCTTCGGGGTTCGGTCTCCGATCTTTCCCGGAAACGTCGTCGCCGTCCCGAACCCATAACGCCGCGGCCTCGCCGTCCGACCCGTCCTGCCCTTTGTCGTCAATTGGGATCGTTTTGCTTCCGAAAACGGCCAGCGCCACTTCCTCGGGGGGCGCGACGGTGGCCATCGTGACCTCCCAACCTTCCCGAAACTACTTTACATACATCCTGGGATTCGTAGTTTGTCAGCCTGGGTTGGCCTCGTTTTCTCAGCCTTGCTCTGTAAGAGGAAGAAAAACACATTGAGGTCCTATAAAGCAGAGAAGGCAAGCAACAATGGCTTGGCACCAATTACCGTATATACTAGAGTATAAGCTGAGTTTAGGTACCACTTTATGCGGGGAGGCTAATTTAACTACTGTATATACTCGAGTATAAGCCTAGTTTTTCAGCATTTTTTTAGGACTGAATAAGCTGCCAACCATTAATAGCCTACCTTGCTCTTAACCTATGCAGCCGAAAGACAGTTGCATCTGTCAAGTAGTAAATGTAGGTACCGCTTTATGCGGGAAGGCTAATTTAACTACTGTATATACTCGAGTATAAGCCTAGTTTTTCAGCATTTTTTTAGGACTGAATAAGCTGCCAACCATTAATAGCCTACCTTGCTCTTAACCTATGCAGCCGAAAGACAGTTGCATCTGTCAAGTAGTAAATGTAGGTACCGCTTTATGCGGGAAGGCTAATTTAACTACTGTATATACTCGAGTATAAGCCTAGTTTTTCAGCATTTTTTTAGGACTGAATAAGCTGCCAACCATTAATAGCCTACCTTGCTCTTGACCTATGCAGCCGAAAGACAGTTGCATCTGTCAAGTAGTAAATGTAGGTACCACTTTATGCGGGGAGGCTAATTTAACTACTGTATATACTCGAGTATAAGCCTAGTTTTTCAGCATTTTTTTAGGACTGAATAAGCTGCCAACCATTAATAGCCTACCTTACTCTTGACCTATGCAGCCGAAAGACAGTTGCATCTGTCAAGTAGTAAATGTAGGTACCGCTTTATGCGGGAAGGCTAATTTAACTACTGTATATACTCGAGTATAAGCCTAGTTTTTCAGCATTTTTTTAGGACTGAATAAGCTGCCAACCATTAATAGCCTACCTTGCTCTTGACCTATGCAGCCGAAAGACAGTTACATCTGTCAAGTAGTAAATGTAGGTACCGCTTTATGCGGGAAGGTTAATTTAACTACTGTAAATACTAGTTTTTCAGCCCTTTTTTAGGACTGAAAAAGCCCCCCTCGGTTTATACTCGGGTGAGGGTCCTGGTTGGCTTATATTTGGGTTGGCTTATACTCAAGTATATATGGTACAATTATTATTTTTCTCTATTACTATTGGTATTATTACATTTATTATTTTTCTCTGTTTATTATCATTATTACATTTATTATCTTACTCTATTATCATTATTACATTTATTATTTTTCTCCTTTATTATCATTATTACATTTATTATCTTACTCTATTATCATTATTACATTTATTATTTTTCTCCTTTATTATCATTATTACATTTATTATCTTACTCTATTTATTATCATTATTACATTTATTATTTTTCTCCTCTATTATCATTATTACATTTATTATCTTACTCTATTTATTATCATTATTACATTTATTATCTTACTCTATTTATTATCATTATTACATTTATTATTTTCCCTATTTATTATCATTATTACATTTATTATTTTTCTCTATTTATTATCATTATTACATTTATTATTTTTCTCTATTTATTATTATTATAACATTTATTATTTTACTCTATTATCATTATTACATTTATTATTTTTCTCCTCTATTATCATTATTACATTTATTATTTTCCCTATTTATTATCATTATTACATTTATTATCTTACTCTATTTATTATCATTATTACATTCATTATTTTTCTCTATTATTACATTTATTATTTTTCTCTATTTATTATAACTATTACATTTATTATTTTTCTCTACAGTATTTATTATCATTAGTACATTTATTATTTTACTCTATTAATATTGTTACTACAGTAGAGTCTCACTTATCCAAGCTAAACCTGCTGATGCCTCAATTAATGTAATTTTTATTTCTGAAATTTCCCACCCTCGGCTTATACTGGAGTCAATGTTTTCCCAGTTTTTTTGTGGTAAAATTAGGTGCCTCGGCTTATATTCAGGTCGGCTTATACTCGAGTATATACGGTAATGTAATTTTATTGGTATCTATTTTTATTTCTGAAATTTCCCACCCTCGGCTTATACTGGAGTCAATGTTTTCCCAGTTTTTTTGTGGTAAAATTAGGTGCCTCGGCTTATATTCAGGTCGGCTTATACTCGAGTATATACGGTAATGTAATTTTATTGGTATCTATTTTTATTTCTGAAATTTCCCACCCTCGGCTTATACTGGAGTCAATGTTTTCCCAGTTTTTTTGTGGTAAAATTAGGTGCCTCGGCTTATATTCAGGTCGGCTTATACTCGAGTATATACGGTAATGTAATTTTATTGGTATCTATTTTTATTTCTGAAATTTCCCACCCTCGGCTTATACTGGAGTCAATGTTTTCCCAGTTTTTTTGTGGTAAAATTAGATGCCTCGGCTTATATTCGGGTCGGCTTATACTCGAGTATATACGGTAATGTAATTTTATTGGTATCTATTTTTATTTCTGAAATTTCCCACCCTCGGCTTATACTGGAGTCAATGTTTTCCCAGTTTTTTTGTGGTAAAATTAGATGCCTCGGCTTATATTCGGGTCGGCTTATACTCGAGTATATACGGTAATGTAATTTTATTGGTATCTATTTTTATTTCTGAAATTTCCCACCCTCGGCTTATACTGGAGTCAATGTTTTCCCAGTTTTTTTGTGGTCAAATTAGATGCCTCGGCTTATATTCAGGTCGGCTTATACTCGAGTATATACGGTAATGTAATTTTATTGGTATCTATTTTTATTTCTGAAATTTCCCACCCTCGGCTTATACTGGAGTCAATGTTTTCCCAGTTTTTTTTTGTGGTCAAATTAGGTGCCTCGGCTTATATTCGGGTCGGCTTATACTCAAGTATATATGGTATGTGTATTTCCTTTCTGTTGGTGGCAAATAGGACTCTGGACAAAACTTTACAAGGCAACGGTAACTTCTGGTTAATCTTTAAAAAAGGGAGAAAAATACTAATGGAAATTTTCTTCTCAGTCCGGATCAGACCAGTCCAAAGAGACAAAAGTTACTCAGCGACGGGCGAGTAAACTCTCCACCCGGAAGAACCAGAAATTCTCCTTTCTTTTGGCCGGAGGAGGAAACTAGAGGAGTGCTTTTCCTACATGGCAGACTGGGTGGCCCCTGGGGTCTCTGCTATTATTATTATTATTATTATTGACACAACAACGTTGTATGACACAGCAAACAAGATAGATATGCTGGATTTCGTTTCACAAAATCACAACTCGAACACTTCCCAAGTGTCTAGGACTGTGTGATGTATTTTCGGATGATGCGTGCAGATCCCAGTAAGGTGGCCTTTTGCAGTTGGCAGATCGTAATTTTGTCAATGTCTATTGTTTCCAAATGCCGGCTGAGATCTTTTGGCACGGCACCCAGTGTGCCCATCACCACCGGGACCACCTGCACTGGTTTCTGCCAGAGTCTTTGAAGTTCAATCTTGAGGTCCTGAGAGCGGCTGAGTTTTTCCTGTTGTTTTTCATCAATGCGACTGTCACCTGGGATGGCAACATCAATGATCCAAACCTTGTTCTTTTCCACAACTGTGATGTCTGGTGTGTTGTGTTCCAGAACTTTGTCAGTCTGGATTCAGAAGTCCCACAGTATCTTTGCGTGCTCATTTTCCAATACTTTTGCAGGTTTGTGATCCCACCAGTTCTTAACTGCAGGGAGGTGATACTTGAGGCATAGGTTCCAATGAATCATTTGGGCCACATAGTTGTGCCTCTGTTTGTAGTCTGTCTGTGCAATTTTCTTACAGCAGCTGAGGATATGATCCATGGTTTCGTCAGCTTGCTTGCCCAGTCTGCATTTTGGGTCATCAGCTGATTTTTCAATCTTGGCCTGAATGGCCTTTGTCCTGATGTCTTGCTCCTGGGCTGCAAGGATCAGGCCTTCTGTCTCCTTCTTCAGGGTCCCATTCGTGAGCCACAGCCAGGTCTTCTCCTTATCAGCTTTTCCTTCAGTTTTGTCAAGGAACTTTCCATGCAATGTTTTGTTGTGCCAGCTGTCAGCTCTAGTTTGTAGTGCGGTTTTCTTGTACTGGTTTTTTGTCTGCTGTGCTTTGAGGAGTTTCTGATTATTATTATTATTATGACACAGCAAACAAGACAGATATGCTGGATTTCGTATCACAAAACCACAAGTCGAACACTTCCCAAGTGTCTAGGACTGTGTGGTGTATTTTGTATTCTTCTTCTTCTTCTTATTATTATTATTATTACTATTTTACAAGGCTGGGTAGCCATGTTCCAGAAGCATTCTCTCCTGACGTTTCGCCCACATCTATGGCAGGCATCCCCTGAGGTTGTGACATCTGTGGGCGAAACGTCAGGAACGAATGCTTCTGGAACATGGCCAGACAGACCAGAAAACTCACAGTAACCCAGTGATTCCGGCCATGGAAGCCTTCAGCAACATATTATTATTATTATTATTATTATTATTATTATTATTATTATGACACAGCAAACAAGATAGACATGCTGGATTTCGTATCACAAAATCACAAGTCGAACACTTCCCAAGTGTCTAGGACTGTGTGATGTATTATTATTATTATTATTATTATTATTATTATTATTATTATTATTATGACACAGCAAACAAGATAGATATGCTGGATTTCGTATCACAAAATCACAAGTCAAACACTTCCCAAGTGACTAGGACTGTGTGATGTATTATTATTATTATTATTATTATTATTATTATTATTATTATTATCATTATTATTATTATGACACAGCAAACAAGATAGACATGCTGGATTTCGTATCACAAAATCACAAGTCGAACACTTCCCAAGTGTCTAGGACTGTGTGATGTATTATTATTATTATTATTATTATTATTATTATTATTATTATTATTATTATGACACAGCAAACAAGATAGATATGCTGGATTTGGTATCACAAAATCACAAGTCAAACACTTCCCAAGTGACTAGGACTGTGTGATGTATTATTATTTTTATTATTATTATTATTATTATTAGTTATATTATTATTATTATTATTTTATTATCATTATTTTATTTGTTGTTGTTATTATTATTTTATTATTATTGTTTTTATTATTATTATATTATATTATATTATTATTTTATTTTATCATTATTATATATTATTGTATGACACAGCAAACAAGACAGATATGCTGGATTTCATATCACAAAATCACAAGTCGAACACTTCCCAAGTATCTAGAACTGTGTGATATTATTATTATTATTATTATTATTATTATTATTATTATTATTATTATTATTATTATGACACAGCAAACAAGATAGACATGCTGGATTTCGTATCACAAAACCACAAGTCGAACACTTCCCAAGTGTCTAGGACTGTGTGATGTATTTTCGGATGATGCGCGCAGATCCCAGTCGGGTGGCCTTTTGCAGTTGGCAGATCGTGATTTTGTCCAAGCTAAACGGGCCGGTAGTGAATAAGTGGATAAGTGAATATCTTGGATAATAAGGAGGGATTAAGGAAAAGCCTATTAAACATCAAATTAGGTTATGATTTTACAAATTAAGCATCAAAACATCATGTTGACAGAAAAAGTAGTTCAATACGCAGTAATGTTATGTTGTAATTACTGTATTTATGAATTTAGCACCAAAATATGATATATTGAAAACATTGACTACAAAAATGCGTTGGATAATCCAGAACCTTGGATAAGTGAGTGTTGGATAAGTGAGACTCTATTGTACCAATAAAATTACATTAATTGAGGCATCGGTAGGTTAAATGTTTCTGAATATTTACATAAAACTCGGCTTGTACTCGAGTATATACAGTAATAATAATAATTATTATTTTATTATTTTACAAGGCTGGGTAGCCATGTTCCAGAAGCATTCTCTCCTGACGTTTTACCCACATCTATGGCAGGCATTTCTCTCCCAAAGGACACTCAAAGAGCATATTATTAATTATTATTATTATTATATTTATTTATATTCCACTTTTTCTCTCCCAAAGGACACTCATAGCAACCCAATAATAACAAAAAACTGCAAATCCCAATATTTCAGAAGGCAGTGAAACGGACTGGGAATTAGTAGAAAATTATTTTAGAAGAATGAAGAAATAATTGATTATTAATAATGGGAGAAAAATTAGGGTCAGAAGGACAATAAATAATTTTAAAAGAAAGAAACGAGTGGACCCTAACCACTAAGGATTAAAGGAAGTCACCGTATTTTATATATATGTATGTGTGTATATATATAGTGTGTGTGTATATATATATATATATTGTATGTGTATATATATATATATATATATATACACACACACACACATATATTGCTTTTTCTTATTTTTTATATATATGTATATTTTTTACTACAGTAGAATCTCACTTATCCAACACTCGCTTATCCAACGTTCTGGATTATCCAACGCATTTTTGTAGTCAACGTTTTCAATACATTGTGATATTTTGGTGCTAAATTTGTAAATACAGTATTTACTATATAGCATTAATGCGTAATGAACTACTTTTTCTGCCAAATGTGTTGTCTAACATGATGTTTTGGTGCTTAATTTGTAAAATCATAACCTAATTTGATGTTTAATAGGCTTTTCCTTAATGCCTCCTTATTATCCAACATATTTGCTTATCCAACATTCTGCCGGCCCGTTTATGTTGGATAAGTGAGACTCTACTGTATAGTGTGTGTGTATATATATATATATATATTGTATGTGTGTATATATATATATATATATATATATATATATATATACACACACACACACATATATTGCTTTTTCTTATTTTTTATATATATGTATATTTTTTACTATATACATATATATACATATATATATATATACATACATTTTTCTCTTTTTATTATCTTGCTCTTCTATATTCTTCTTTATTTCACCCATCTTTTCTACCACGACATTGTTCCCACACTTTCACTGTATTCTATTGTTAATACAGTAGAGTCTCACTTATCCAACACTCGCTTATCCAACGTTCTGGATTATCCAACGCATTTTTGTAGTCAATGTTTTCAATATATTGTGATATTTTGGTGCTAAATTCATAAATACAGTAATTACTACATAGCATTACTGCGTATTGAACTACTTTTTCTGCCAAATTTGTTGTCTAACATGATGTTTTGGTGCTTAATTTGTAAAATCATAACCTAATTTGATGTTTAATAGGCTTTTCCTTAATGCCTCCTTATTATCCAACATATTTGCTTATCCAACATTCTGCCGGCCCGTTTATGTTGGATAAGTGAGACTCTACTGTATAGTGTGTGTGTATATATATATATATATATATTGTATGTGTATATATATATATATATACACACACATATATTGCTTTTTCTTATTTTTTATATATATGTATATTTTTACTATATACATATATATACATATATATATATATACATACATTTTTCTCTTTTTATTATCTTGCTCTTCTATATTCTTCTTTATTTCACCCATCTTTTTTACCACGACATTGTTCCCACACTTTCACTGTATTCTATTGTTAATACAGTAGAGTCTCACTTATCCAACACTCGCTTATCCAACGTTCTGGATTATCCAACGCATTTTTGTAGTCAATGTTTTCAATATATTGTGATATTTTGGTGCTAAATTCATAAATACAGTAATTACTACATAGCATTACTGCGTATTGAACTACTTTTTCTTCCAAATTTGTTGTCTAACATGATGTTTTGGTGCTTAATTTGTGAAATCATAACTTAATTTGATGTTTAATAGGCTTATCCTTAATCCCTCCTTATTATCCAACATATTTGCTTATCCAACGTTCTGCCGGCCCATTTACGTTGGATAAGTGAGACTCTACTGTATTGCTTTTTCTTATTTTTTATATATATGTATATTTTTACTATATACATATATATACATATATATATACATACATTTTTCTCTTTTTATTATCTTGCTCTTCTATATTCTTCTTTATTTCACCCATCTTTTCTACCACGACATTGTTCCCACACTTTCACTGTATTCTATTGTTAATATTTCAATAAAAATGATAATAACAAGAAGGCGGTGAAAGTGGGATTATGGTGACAAGGTGGAAAAAAAACACCTGTTTGCAAAGAACCACAAGGCATCCCATCCAGGTTACATTTGTTCACGACAAAGAGGCGGAAAATATGAAGAATTAAAATTAACCTTACTTGAAGATAGAAGAATATTTCTTCCTCCGCTTCGGTTTTTGCTCCGGAGTCAAGGAAGGGGATGAATTCCCATTAACGGCTCTTCATTTCACCTGCCATCCTTCTCTTTTCCCCCTTTTCACAGTAATGTCTCTCCTTCCTTGCTTTTCTTTGGACTGGAAAACCTGTTCAACCTGCTTGGAGGAACCAGGACAAGTTGGCCCCACCTTCCAGGCTTTGCATTGAGCACAGACTCACCTGAAAGGCCCAGCATTGAACAACGTTATTTACACTATCTTCTATCTATATAAAATGATAAAGTTGTTTGTGCAGTGACTATAACAACAAAACTAAACATCCCAGAAATACGAAATTTGGCAACACAATGCAAAAGGCTTGCCTCCAGGTTACAACAACACAACCACACCACAAAACCACAATCCGGACCCACAAAACTCACAACAACGCATCATGCGATAACAACACAACTAAACGCCCCAGAAATACCAAACCTGGCACACAACTAAACGCCCCAGAAATATAAAACTTGACAACACAATGCAAAAACCTTGCCTCCCGGTTGTAAGAACACAACCACAACACAAAACCACACAGGACCCACAAAACTCACAACAACGCATCGTGACTATAACAACACAACTAAACGCCCCAGAAATACAAAACTTGGCAACACAACGCAAAAGCCTTCCCTCCAGGTTGTAACAACACAACTACACCACAAAACCACAATCTGGACCCACAAAACTCACAACAACGCATCGTGACTATAACAACACAACTAAACGCCCCAGAAATACGAAACTTGGCAACACAACACAAAAGCATTCCCTCCTGATTGTAACAACACAACCACACCACAAAACCACAATCCAGACCCACAAAACTCACAACTGTGCATCGTGACTATAACAACACAACTAAACGCCCCAGAAATACAAAACTTGGCAACACAACACAAAAGCCTTGCCTCTCAATTGTAACAACACAACCACACCACAAAACCACAATCTGGACCCACAAAACTCACAACAATGCATTGTGACTATAACAAATACAAAATTTGACAACACAACTCATCCACCTCCCCAATCCCTACAGTCACACTTGGCCTTCAAAAAAACAATTACAATAATAACAATTACAACAACAACAACAACAACAACAACAACAACAACAAGAATCAACACCATCACAGCCTTTTGCATTGTGTTGCCAAATTTCGTATTTCTGGGATGTTTAGTTTTGTTGTTATAGTCACTGCGCAAACAACTTTATCATTTTATATATATAGATTTTATATATATAGATAGCAGGTCAGGCCAAACCCGCCATCTCCGTATCTCGTGTCACTCTTTTAGTTTCTCGATCTAGGGTGCGGTTGTTTCTTTTTTTCCCCCCCTCGCCTCTACGTCCTGCGCGCGGTTGCGTCATGGCGTTCCCGGTGTAGTCTCGCGGGACGAGGCGGCCTTCTCGCGAGGCTTGGCCGGGCTGGGAGGCAGAGGCGCGATGGCGGCGGAGCGGGGCCGGCGCCAGGAAGGAGCGGAGCCCGAGCTGCGCGGGAGGCCCTTCCGGAGGCGGCGCGGGCAGCAGCCGAGGGGCCGGGCGGCCGCCGGAGAGGCCTGAGGCAGGGAGGGACGACGGGAGGCCGCCATGAGCCAAGGCAGCGGAGGAGGCGGCGGAGGGGAGCCCGAGGCCAAGGCCCTCCACACCAAGAGGCTCTACCGGTGAGGAGAGGGCGGGCCTGGGGTCCTCCAGGCCGGGGAG